>NC_056746.1:14859624-15159624 GCF_019279795.1 Protopterus annectens
GTGGCGACTGCAACTGTGGTACCACTTCACAAAGGCGGTGCCTCCACCGACCCTGGAAATTACCGGCCATTAGCTTGACAAGCCTTATCTGCAAAGCCATGGAGAGGATCATAATGGACCTCATAAATAAAGACACAGGGAATTTGCAGACTTTGGATCCAACCCAGTTTGGCTTTGTCAAAGGCAGATCATGCCTTTTAAACTTGGTTGACTTTTTCGAAACAGTCACCAAAGCCATTGATGAGGGAAAGGCAGTCCATACAGCCTACCTCGATCTGGCTAAGGCCTTCAATACAATACCCCACTCGGGTATCATTGAAAAACTCATCAGTTTAAATGTCAACCCATACATCACAAGATGGGTTGCAAACTGGCTGAGTGACAGAACCCACAGGGTCAGAGTTGCTGGCGCCATGTCAGACTCAAAGCCTGTCACAAGTGGTGTCCCACAGGGCTCAGTCCTGGGCCCACTCTTGTTTGGCATCTACTTTTCCGAAGTACAAGAAAACACAGGAGGGTTATGACTGACAAAGTTTGCAGATGACTGCAAACTGGGCCATAGTAGAAAACACATCTGACACAGATATCCTTCAGAAGGGTCTCACAGAAGCGGATAACTGGTGCCAGAGCCACGCCTAAAGTTAAATGCCAAAAAATGCATAGTCATACCCTTTGGGAAAAACAAGGTTACCCCTAGCTACCAAATAGGTGGCAATCCACTGAGCACAGAAGAAGTTATCAGGGACCTGGGGACCCAGGTTGATAGTAGTCTGTCATTCGACACCCATGTAGCTAAAGTAGTTAGGAAGACCTTCTACATTGCCCACCTTATCATGAAGGGATTCTCATCTAGATCAAGGGAGGTCATAGTCTCCCTTTACTCATCACTCATCAGACCAATGATTGAGTACAATGCCCCATTCGAATGTATCTGACCCGACACTTGCAGCAGCTGGAGAGGCCACAAAAGTTCCTCACCAAAAGGATAAAGGGTCTCAAAATCTGTCCTATGCTGCCCAACTGAAAGAACTCCAGCTCTATTCAGTCGCCACCGCTTGCTCAGAGGTGACCTTTGCCTAACATACAAGGCTATGTCAAACCCAGATTTGATGAATATGCTTCACCTCAAAAAATCTAGATCCATCAGAGCCACAAGGGCGGGAGACTTAAACCTTGACACGGCTATTAATAGGACGTGCTGGAGGGATAGATTCATCACCCAAAGACTCCCTATGCTGTGGAACAAAATCCCGGTAGATGTGAGGCAGAGCACCTCGCTGGCCTTGTTCAAGAGAAATCTTGACCAATGGATGGGAGATCGCAGATATACCCCAGGGATTACCTCAGTGTCACTGCTCGACAGAGGCACAGCAAAATAATGGGTATAGTTCCCCATACTAAAGGGGTGGCGTAAGCCACAAAACGATGGGCTAGGCTTGTAAATGCCCTCGGGCAGATAGCCTAGTATGAACCTATGAACCTATATATATATGTATATTGTATGTATGCATATATGTGTATATATATATATATATATATATATATGTATATATATATATATATATATATATATATATATGTGTATGTATATATATATGTGTATGTATATATATATATATATATATATATATATATATATATATATATATATACACACACACACACACACACACACACACACACACACTATTGATGTGTAAATTAGTGTAGGAGTCATGCTTACTGGATAGTATAACTTGCAGGTTAGTAATGATGCAAGCTTAAAGCAGTCTTGATATTCCATTAGAGAGGAAAAGAGGGGGTGCACCCACATATTAATGATAGCAACTGTCTGTGAATCTGTGGACATTTCAGTGCTTGTCCGGCCATGCTGCCCGGCTCTAGGCTGTTGGGTGATCCCCCCTCTCTTTTCTAATGTGTAGGTCAGCAGCAGCAGATAAAGACCATCAGTACCCTCCTCATTCCACCATCCTACAGCAGTAAGCTGCCATTGTACTTGGGGGGGGGGGGACTACCCCCCACCAGCTTCCACCCATTCAATCTACTTCTCCCACCTACTGTAAACCAGCCCAGCCTTGCTTCTGCTTCTATGATATTAACCACTAACCTTCTTCACTCGTCACCTTTGTTCCTTCTTCTTCCCCAGTCATGAACATTTAAACCCTCCACTCAGTAAATCAGCATGCTGATTCCAGTAGTTCAGGTACTCATTACCTGACCTTTCCAACGCAGTCTACGGAAGGTTAGTTGGGGACTTTTTGAGCTGATGTGGAATAGGGACAGACAAAGCATTGTTTAGCTTTACCTTCAAGCCAGTCCTTATTGAAGATATCAGTGTAAGGCTTTGTGGGGGGTCCACAGCTGCCTATGCTGTCTGGCAACCATTAAACAGAATGGCAAAATGGCACTGACACATAAAGGAACCCACAGTGATTATACTTTAGAACTGCAGTTATCAGGATGCAGTATAAATGAAAAGATTAGATTATTGGCTGTAGGTAACAGTCCTTTTCTTTAGAATGGGAGCATATCATGGGTAAGTATGTTTGAGCTGTGCTTATGAAGGAGGTCATCCATTCCAGTCCATTCTGTGCTGCCAGGGACCATTATTGGCTGTACTTGTCAAACATTTTCTTAGTTGCTGTAAACAGTAATTAAGCAAAATGTAGTGTTTATTGCTTTTTCTCATATATATTTATTTGTCATGATTCTAAAGCAGCATGAAATTCTGATGGCTTGATGTTTGGTGTTTAGAAACAAGCTTCAGTGGTGGCAGAGAACAGCGTTATCTGCAGTTACATGCACTTCATGGAGAAAGGAGAGAAGAGCTGGCACAAGGCCTGGTGTGTGGTTCCTGAAAATGAGCCTCTGGTGCTATACATCTATGGAGCTCCCCAGGTACGAGACATATACTGTTCACGTAGAGTATTCCTGTCTTACATTTAGAAAATGGGGTGTATTGTTTGGTAAATCTGCTTGAACAGCAAACTCACATTCATAATGACTTTGCCTGAAGTAATTTCATAACCATAAAAGGCCCTGCTGTAGAAAACTAAGTAAATAAAGGAATATTCCATTTACAGTAGTGTGTAGAGATTTGTTAGATTTTAAACCGGTGCAGAGCAGCCAGTTTATATTTACAGTGATGTTGAATCTCACCAGCATGTCATCTTTGGTTCCAGAGTTGCTCAGCTTTGCCCAAGTCGCACTTTTCGCACCCTAAGAGTATATATGAATTGAGATGGTCATAGCAGTGCTGCAAGAAACATAAACTATCTCTTGTAAATAATCCCTTCTTGGGGCTGCCAACTTGTAGCTCAGTTATGTGTTCTCAGGCATGAATAAAATGACAGTGTAAAAGCAAATTCTGGAAGATAAATCAGTTTTTATACCAGCACTAAGAAAATTAGAAATGGCCTACATATAAATAAGCACAAAAGCAGGGTAAACTGACTTCTTTTTATTAGCATAAGACAGAACAAAACCCTTCTATTTTTGTTCTGTTACAGAAAAACAGACCAGCGCTTCCCTGCTTCTTTGTTTTTATGGAGGAGAGGTTCATGCCACAGCCTTCCCATTTGTTTACCATCAGGATAAAGCAGAACAATATAAACAGGTCTTGCAAGTACCAGGGGTGTGGGGTGAGTGGCAGTATTGAAACCTGCAGGTTTTGTTGCTTTGGTGTCTTCTTGCTAGTGTATTAGAATAGAAAATCTAAGCCGAGCCAATCCCCTGTGTGTACTACCTTAGGAGGGCAGAGTCCATCTTACCTTGTATACTGCCCTAGTGAAATTGAGCAAGTTTTCCCATTATGTAGTACAGAACCTTTCAATTCATTGTAAGTTGAACTCCAGTTTCTCTCATTAAGGTGCAACCCTTTTGTCTTATTGTAGTTCTAACTTATACATAGTTTATAATAAAGTTGGGGTGTGGTGCCAAAACTCTCATGTTTGTGGTTTTGGGGGCAAAGCTACCCAAACATTGAGTGTCTTGTAAAGGAACTCTTGATTTTTACTATATTCATCTAGTCCTCTTCGACTTGTACAAGTTATGATGACTTGTACTGAATACTATGTCAGTAAGATTGATGACTGTGCCAGACCCTCCCAGTTGCATGGTAGTACATAACTTTATGCAAAAGCTACTGAGCTGTGTATACATGACTTATACAGGGTCTTACCACTTGTTCGTCAACACTGCAGACTAGTGCAGGACATTTTACTTTTATAGTTGTGTAAAACCGTCAGGGGCGGCCACGGTGGTGCAGTGGTTAGCATTGCCGCCTCACAGCAAGAGGTTCTCCGGTTCGATCCCCGGCTGGGGTGCCTTCTGTGCGGAGTCTGCATGTCCTCCCTGTGGTCGCGTGGGTTTCCTCCGGGTGCTCCGGTTTCCTCCCACATCCCAAAGACATGCTTCAGGTGGATTGGACACTCTAAATTGGCCCTAGGTGTGTGTGTGAGTGTGCCTTCTGTGGAAGGTTGGGCGCCGGGCTGGCAACTCGACACCGTAAAACTCCACTGCCAATCAATGTGCGGACAAAGTGACCCACTGTGGTGACCCCTAACCGGGAAAAGCCGAAAGAAGAAGAAGAAGAAGTTGTGTAAAACCGTCAGAGATTGTACACTCTTTCCTTCCTGTACTGCTGGCATCTGGGTCTTTGCTTGGCACAAGTTGACCCATTCATTGTTTTTTTTTTTTTTTTTTGTACAAAAAAGGGGTTATGCAATGCTTCATGTTAACTCGTAAGTCCATGTATTACCTTGTTTTCCATGAGATAAAGACTTTTTTTTTAATAATTGTGATTTTCATCCATGCCTGCTAACCTTCAAGTTTCCACCGACTGAATTTAAGCCTGTTTATTTCCGTATATTAGGTATCCCCAGCATGAAGGTGAGAGCTGTCTGGAGGAGCTGATATTAAGGCAGTCACAAAGTCCTTTATGCCCTCACCAGCATCTATGCACTGAAAGTGTTTGTTATGGCCTTAACCCTACCCCCTGTTGACTGACATGAGCAACTGCTTTACTGCAGGGTATCATATACCTTCCTTCATATCTGTGCATGCTTGTACAAACAGACACAGGCACACACATGCAAATATGTGCTACCATGACTGTCATTGGACTGCCAAGCCCACATCTCCTTAGTCCATGGCCATTGGTATTGTGTAAGCCTGCTTTTGTACAGGGACAGTCTGACACCTGAGAACCACATCTCTCCCCCAGGTTAAACAATTGAGCATAAGTAATTCGCTTCCACCCTGTCTTGCCCAGCTGTTCCAGTACCCAAGCCTCTGGTTGTCAGTGTTATAATCAGGGCTTTATTCCAATGTGCCATAGAGACAGATAGTTTAGGTCATCAAAATGTGATTCCTTCTTCCCCCTCAGTGTGCAAGGGTCGCATCATACTGCTGGCAGAGAGCAAGTCTTTTTTTTTTTCCTGACATGGTATCCTGTCACAGAGCACATGTAGTGATCAGATGGGTGTGGGTAGCTTAAGGTGTCTCCATTCCTGTGATTTTGAGAACTGATCAAAGATTCACTAGGTTCCTCTGGGAAGGGTTATTTTCACAGAGCAAACACTTCTGCACCTCTCCAAGAACAAAGAACGGGTCTGCAGTAACTTGATCTTTGATAACCAAGCTGGCTGGTTGCCATCTGGGCTGTTAGCAATAAGTGGGACACTGCAATAAAGACAGATGTTTGCACCACAGAGTTGTTCATAAAGTGTACATTTTTGTTCCGGTCTGCTTTGAAAGGAGTAGGCCTCTTTGTTCTCCCACAGTGAAACAGGATAACATTTTCTGTCTTTTTTCTTATCTACTACCTGAAAAATGAGACTGCACATTCTTTTTTCACTTGTGTAGTAGACTAGTGAATTAGCCAGAAATGTTTCTTTTTGCTACCAGTCTGCTGAGCAGGACAGCAGTCCGTTATCCATGTAAGATCAGAATAAACCAATATAAGGTGTTTTGTTCATGTATTAAAATAGTAAGAACAAATCTAAACAGGACTTGGGCTTCTGAAAAAACTTCTGTAAGACTGCAAGACATTTTTACATTAACATCAGATAGTTTACACAATCTGTTTCTGTTACAGGGTTGCACAACAGTCTGCCATGACAATGCATGCCCTTTTCTGTTTTGTAACATGCGGCATTCTATTTGGACTTATGTAGTTGTACTGCTCCAGCTTCTTTTTTCAGACAAGTCTTGAGATTCCTCAGCTGTTTGCCATAATCTCGGTGTCCATATGGTTTACTAAGCCTAAGTTCTCTTTCTATACATAGGCTAACTCATACATGCATGTGTTCATTTTATGAAGGAGGTTCCAGAGCCACTCATGCCTCTCCTCTTCACTGACTTTGAAGAGAGTACTGGTGCCTCTTTCTTCAGAACTCGTTGATAAGTTACAACCTGGATCACTATATCATTTGACCAGTGTTGTATTGCTGTTTAGATTGTCTTACTTTTCAGAATGATGCTAGGAATTCAGGATGTGTGACAGAAGAGAGACCATAGGAGTCAGGATGTGTGACAAAAGAGTGACCGGCATGTGTGACAATGACCATAGGAGTCTCAGGGTCTGTAGCAGTAGATTGACACTAGGAGTAGGGATGTGTGACAGAACAGTGACTGTAGGAGTCAGGATGTGTGACAGAGAGTGACTGTAGGAGTCGGGATGTATGACAGAAGAGTGACTGAAGGAGTCTGGATGTGTGACAGAAGAGTGACTGCAGAAGTTGGGATGTGTGACAGAAGAGTGACTGTAGGAATCAGGATGTGTGACAGTGACTATAGGAGTCCAGGATGTGTGACAGAAGAGTGACTGTAGGAATCAGGATGTGTGACAGTGACTATAGGAGTCCAGGATGTGTGACAGAAGAGTGACTGTAGGATTTTGGATGTGTGACAGAAGAGTGACTGTAGGAGTCAGGATGTGTGACAGTGACTGTAGGAGTCGGGATGTGTGAAAGAATGACCATAGCATTAGGGGGATGTATGAAAGAAGAGCGACCATACCAGTAGAGATGTATTACAAGAGTAGTGACTATAGGACTCAGGATCTGTAGCAGTCCAGTGACACTAGGAGTCGAGATTTGACAGAAGAGTGACTGTAGAAGTCAGGATGTGTGCAGACAAGTTAATTGTAGGAGTCAGGATGTGTGACAGAAGAGTGACAATAGGAGTCTTCATACGTGGCAGGTTTCTGTAGTCCCATGAAGATGCGAACTGGGGATAGATAGGACATTAGAAATCTATTAATGTAAGATTGTCACAAGGTAAAAAATAGAAAATCCAGTCATGAAAGACTTTGTTGAATATAAAAAAAAAATTGTAATTGTCATACACAGTACATATTTTGAATGGGGAGGCCGTATCACAGAAAGTTTCCTTTTTTTGCCTGGGAATAAACAGAATAGATCGCCAATTTCATACTGGTGATGTTCTCTGTGGTATGTTTGACTTCATTCCAGATAAATGTCTTCTGAAAAAAAAAAAAGAACATTTTTATATTAAAAGACCTGGGTGAGTAGGCTGGAAATTGCTTTTGAAGCAGGAAAGAAGGGTGGAATCATAGAAAGTAATCACAAAATTATGTCCAGGACTTGCCTTCGTTTATTTTTATTACATTTGTTTTTGACACACTGGCAGAAGAATCCTGTGATATGCATTCAGTGCATGTATACAGAGAGACAGGTTAAACTTTCATTGAATCCTGGAGAATGGTACAGTTAGAAAACAGTATTGGCATGTTTACATTAAAACATTCCACAGTGGCTTTTCAGATAATGACATCTACAGTTTTGAGTATGCACTCACTTGAAATAAAATCTGGATGTGTCATTGTAATAGTGATGTTTGTGAAGGTTAACAAAGGGGTTATAGGAGTAAAATTATTCAAAAGGAATTTAAGCTCAAATCCTCACAAGTCAAATTTTGGAACATTGAAACCTAGGTTAAGCAGAAATGGCAAGAATATGGAGCAGAGTGGCTGCTAGGAACCATGGAGGTATGTATTTGCAAGTAATACAAAGTAAAGGGTCAATGGTGGTTATGAAGGAGTATTTCATATAAAATTACTAATGAAACAGGTTTTCAAGCTTATATTGTGTTTTAGGTACTTGTGGGTGTACTGGAAAACCATGATTTACTCTGCTGTCACTTTGTACATGTTTTATTTTAATGAGCTTCGTAAGTCACAAGTTGAAATTTCGTGTTGCACCAGCTGGTACAGGACTGCTTCAGCAGTCACTTCCAAATGTTGATCCATTAGAAAAAGTTTCTTACTGATGCTGCATGCAATAGTTTGCATGAACTTTTTTAGATGATATTGTGTTGACTTCCTTCTACATGCGTATTAAAAGGACTGTAAGTGGCCTAACATTGAACCCAGCCAACATACACCTTTCATGGATGGAAACTAATTTAGGTCTTTCTGACATCTTATTTCATTTGTTTTTTATTTAATTTATTCATTTTGGGAGAGTTTTACCAGGTGGTCTTAGATGCCCATGCTATCTGCTCAATTTCCCATTTTAACTGTACTGTTCTTTTGTTCAAGACAGAATGTAAATTTAGCCGATTTTCTTTTTCTGATATTTTTCAGGAGGTCAGCATGCCCACTGTACCACCCACTCCCTTTTTTTTTGCTTTCCCATCCATCTACCAATGTAGGACTTATTTTAGTGTTTGGAAAGGCCTTCAAGATTTTCATCAGTCCAGCAAGGAAGAACTTTTCTTCATAAGCATAATCTGCCACACATGCAGTAGTACCAGAGGAGAGTAAACAGATCACCTCACTTGCCTCCACATAATCCACCTCTTTTGCCTGAGGCTTGTCATTTAATGAGGTCAAGCATTGCTACTGCCCATTATGAATGAACTTGGCTGAAATTGCATCCTAGGCAAAGGGCTCTGTGCTGACATCCCACAGTGACTCCCCCCACCCATTTGCCACTATTGTGGCTTTCCCACACCATCCAGATACGTTGTTATTCAGTTTTCATACTGTTTTACTGTTCATTCTTTTGTTCATCCTTTCAAAACTCTTCATCTAGCTGAGATTCCTTTTAACTGAGGAAGAAATAATTGGATAAAGCTGTTGTCTGGGGGCCACTGTGCACCCAGATGCTACTGAATGCATTTTTCAACACCCAAGATGTTCTTTTCTTACAACCTTTTTTCCAAAGATGTTTCTTCCTGCTTTCTTTTAACATACCTTAACTTGCCAAGACTACAGTACAACAACTAACTGTGGAGGGAATAACTGAATTAACTTGGGTTGGGGGCTGTTAGACCTCCTAAGGCATGGGTTCTAGTTGCTCTGATGTGTATTTTGGTGCCTTTTTCCAATTTATGAACCAAAGATGTCCTGAACAAAAAAACATGCCAAAGGAAAGAAATTCAGTTGTATTTTGCCTGCAAGGAATAAATAGTGTCCAAAGCTTAATGTTCAATACAGACGAATTAGTAGCTCCCAGTAAACTGAGAAAAATTTGTATGAGGAAACATAGATCATGTCTAGGAATTGTACATGCCTCCTAAATCCCTCCAAAAAAAGTCACCTTTTGTGTACATTTTTCATGTTAGATTGGGATAAAAATTAAAGAAATGTCCATAACTTTATATTTCAACTTGTTGCTGTCAGAGATGTACACACATCCATATATACAGCATGTCTCCTTAATCCTACTCCACCAAAAGATAGCCACTAGGGTGCATGTCTAAGATTTGATTGTGAAAAAATATGACCACAGTAATGTTTTATAACAGACCCCATACAAGCTATAGTATCCTTTTCAGCACACCACTAAGATTTGAGTGTGAAGAATATTAAAAAAATAATAATAATAATAATAATATTGTCCCAGTCCACACGCAAGCTACATAAACTCTGTGTATATTCCTGAGGTTTTTGAAGTAAAATAAATAACCATACTGTCCAATGATCAGACACCAACTACAGGAGCATTTTGAGCATGGCTGACTTTAGACTAGATTGGTCGGAGATTTAAGATGGGGTCTTTATTAAGTCTATGTTGCAGTCTCTTTATACAGCTGGGGGGGGGCTTCTAGACCTCAGACGTTCTAAAGGACTTTACATTCTGTGATGCATTTTTGTATTTTTGAAAGAGTATTACTAATTTTTGTTATACTTCTACCCAGAACTTATGTGCTCCCTAATGTTGTGTGTATCAGATAAAAATGACTGATATTTTCAAATGCATGTGCGCATGTGGGCACACACACACACACACACACACACACACCTTTAACAAGCCATGTCTGTCGTAAGATGCACTATTTTATGTCGACAAAGTTACCATATTTGTTGTCTGTCGCTGCAGTACTTTAAGCCAAACAGTCATTATTCTGGCTTTGCAGGGCTAATGCACATAAAATACTTAGAAAATTGCTAAATTAACAGGTTTTACATTAGCATATGTTTTCTGAAGACTATGATGTCTGAAACTGAAATGTTTGTCATTGTTTAGTGACTACAATTCTCTATGATTTGCCAGAAATCAATAACCTGAACAGATTAAAAATATGGATGAAAATCAGGTACATTATGCAAAGTCGGGGACAGTTTTCATCATTCTTTACACAAGTACAAGTTGTCTCAACTGCTTGGTTGCTTGCCAGGATGAAAAAAAAAAAATAATAACAACAAGATGTGTACTGTCCACTGCCCATAGTATCTGGTTACCTGCCAGAAATAAAACAAAATCTAACCAACTTCTCCTAAGAGATCTCCACCCAACCACAACATTACCTATTGTTTGTTTCATCTCTGTCATTTCATTCAGTTCAACCTTTACAATTTCTGATGTACTGGTTCAGTCCAAACCTGACATATCCAGTAAAATCAGAATTAATTTTGTAGGTCTTGGGTGGAACTGAGCTGAAAGACTGGAAAGTGTAGCACTTTCCTTATAGGACATGCCATTGCTGCTTTTTTATGAGGGGCATTTTAGCAACTGTTCTCCACCCTCCTCCCTTGGGGGGAGCACAAAATAAATAAAAACATAAGAAAAACACGTCTGGACAACTTTACTCCTAGGCAACTTCTTAGATCACTATGTGTAAGGCTGGCCATGCTCATAGTAACCCCCCCAGGGTATTGCTATTAATAATTATGCCTAGTTCAACTGATATGTCATTACTCAAGCCGAAGTCCTTCAAAATGTCAGAGATTGCCACTCAAAAAGTAACACTTCCAAGGTTGCAAAACACAAAAATATTTTTTTTGTTCCTCCCACACTCCTCAATATGAAGAAGGTTCTGAGATCACTCAAATTCAGAGAAGGGGCTGAGCAACACACTCTCACTTTTCTCAAGAGTCCTTAACAACCATTGCAAGTCACCAGCAACCTTCCACTGACAGCATTCTGAGTGTCAGTCAACTTGCCAACAACAAGCAGTAGGTCTTCCAGCCCCCAGAATGCCTGTGAAAAGCAGGATTTTATTGCAAAGGTAGCACTCCCTGTGTATACCAGGGTTCAGTGTCTATCATACTTTCAGACTCTGGGGTAGCTGTGAGGCTGTATCCATATTTATATTAGAGCGATACTATTATTTCCAGACTGATTCCCTGTGACTTTCAAACAGTAGTTAATATTACTGATATCTCTAAATAAGATAAATTACCACCCCAATCTGCCATGAAAAATTTCTTAATGTGCTATCTGAACTGACCATAAGTCACAGTGCTTCTTTAATGGGGATCTCGGTTATTGAACCACAAATAGGTAGATATACAGCACTAATGGTAAGCACATCCAGCAAATTTGTTTGACCTAATAAATACAGACTTCCTGGAACAAACCTCTTAACCTAAGAAGCATACTAATAGCCTTGTACACCCCATCTGTTACATCATATCTCCAGTCAAGTCCGATAAAGGAGCAGTAGTGTTCTCTGGCAAAGCCACAAGCATTTCCTTTGTGAACACTCTTGTGTTGACGGACTTTAAAACAGCAAGAATCTTAAGACTCCATAATTAGCTTTCTAAATGCAGTACAACCACCACACTCTCATGCAGCCACAGGTACCATCTTTACATTCCATGCTAACACCAAATATTTAAAAGATATTATCTACTGATATAAACAAACTCTCCAATTAAAAAAATGCCAAAACCAAACTGCATGATAGCAAACAATTGGCAAATACCTACAACAAACTGTAATTGTCCAACCTAAATGACTCCATCAAGAAAATCTGTAATGAGCTAAAAATCACCATTTAGGAAGGAACTGACAAACATGAACTGAAAGTAACAGCAGAAGCCAAGGATAATTGAAAATCATTATCTGGAAACTAAGAAACTGCACCCAAGATAATCCACATTGACAATATCCTCTCTTACCTAAAGGATATTGCCAACATACTAGCATAACAATTTAGTGCTAATTTCACATCGGCTATATTAGTAGAATTCCTTAAATTCCCCGAGTCCTAACCCATTCCAAGGATTACTACCGATCAAGTCTTAACTGCTCTTTCCAAAGCCAAAAATACCGTATCCATGAGCTCCAGTAATATTCTTGAATGCCTTATTACTAATCTCAGATATGTCTTAATAGAGCTTCCCCCATACATTTTCAGATTAAACCTCTGCTGGTTATGTTCCTAAAGCATGAAAAACAGCTATTGTGATGCCCTTACATAAAGACATCCCTACCTCTGACACTAGTAACTACATTTCAATTAACCTAATTACTCTAGTTTGCAAAACCATGGAACACATTTTTATATATATAACTTTATAAACTTGCGTATTGTAGATGTTATTGCTCTACAGCCTGTCCGGTTTGGCTTTGCCAATAATAGGCCTTATGTACTTACCTTAATAAGCTTCTTTGGAAGGGACATTGAAGCTTTGGATAGCACCTGTGCAGTTTGTGTTGTATATCTCAATCTGGCTAAGGCCTTTGACACAATATTCCTTATTTTTATTTTCAACTTCTATGACCTTCAAACCAATAAGTTAGACGTATAGCTAACTAAATTTGCTGCTGACTGCAGGCTGTTCATTCACCTTCCAGTACCTCTTCACTGTACTTTGGTCTTGAATTTTCAGATAACTATTGTACAGAAAATAGATTAGCCTGAAATCTAACAATTGGAAAACAAAGCTGTTCTGCAGCCTCTTTTATTTACTACACCTTTACTAAAGTAACAGTGCTGCAAACATCTGTACTAAGAATTTAAATCTTTTAACAACAGATATATACAGGACATGTTGGCATGATAGCTTCGTCTCCCAGTGCATACCCCACTTCTGAAGTAAACTATTGAAGAGCGTAACCCCCCACCCCCAAACATTAATGTGAGCCTTGGTATATATTTAGTTTTGCTCTCCAGGAATCAGGAAGTGCCATATAACAGTGAGTGATGGCAAGGCATTAATGGTCATTAGTCAGATCTGCCTTCTAGACCTTAATAGGTTCATAGGTTCATAGGTTCATAGGTTTATACTAGGCTATCTGCCCTAAGGCATTTATAAGCCTAGCCCAAATTTTTGTGGCTTACGCCACCCCTTATATGAAAAAATACTGTGCCCATTAGTTTGTTGTGCCTCTGTCCAGCAGTGACACAGAGATGATTCCCGGGGTAAACCTACGATTTCCCATCCACAGGTCAAGATTTCTCTTGAACAGAGCCAGCGAGGTGCTCTGCCTCACATGGACCGGGATTTTATTCCACAGCATAGGGAGTCTCTGAGTGATAAATCTATCCCTCCAGCACGTCCTATTTATATCCGTGCTAAGGTTTAAGTCGCTTGCTCTAGTGGTTTTGGTGGATTTGGATTTTTTGAGGTGGAGCATGTCCATTAATTCCGGGTTGGACATGGCCTTGTATGTCAGGCACATGTCACCTCTGAGCAGACGGTATGCGACTGAATAGAGCTGGAGTTTCTTCAATCTGGCAGCATATGACAGATTTTGGAGTCCCTTTATCCTTTTGGTGAGGAACTTTTGGGGTCTCTCCAATTGCCGCAGATGTCGGGTGAGATGCATCCCGAATGGGGCATTGTACTCGATCATTGGTCTGATAAGTGAAGAGTACAGGGAACAATGACCTCACTAGATCTGGATGTGAATCCCTTCATGATCAGGTGGGCAATGTAGAAGGTCTTTCTAACCACTTTAGCAACGTGAGTGTCAAAAGAAAGGCCACTGTCAACCTGGGTCCCCAGGTCCCTGATAACCTCTTCTGTGCTTAGTGGATTGCCACCTATATGGTAGCTTGGGGTTACCTTGTTTTTCCAGAAGGGTATGACTATACATTTTTGGCGTTTAACTTCAGGCCGTGGCTCTGGCACCAGCTATCTGTTTCCGTGAGTCCCTTCTGAAGGATATCCGTGTCCGATGCACTTTCCACTATGGCCCAGTTTGCAGTCGTCTGCAAACTTTGTCAGCCAAAGTCCTCCCATGTTGGCCTGTACTTCTGAGAAGTAGATGCCGAACAATAGGGGTCCAAGGACTGAGCCCTGTGGGACACCACTTGTGACCGGCTTGGAGTCTGACATAGCGCCAGCAACTCTAACCCTGTGGGTTCTGTCCTTAAGCCAGTTTGCAACCCATCTTGTGACATATGGGTTTACATTTAAGCTGGTATGTTTTTCTACAATACCCGAGTGGGGTATTGTGTCGAAAGCCTTTGCAAGGTCAAGGTAGGCTGTATGGACTGCCTTTCCCTCATCAATGGCCTTGGTGACTGTTTCGAAGAAGTCGACCAAGTTCAAAAGGCATGATCTTCCCTTGACGAAGCCAAACTGGGTCGGGTCCAATGTCTGCAAGTCTCCTATATCTTTGTTTATGAGCTCCATTATGATCCTCTCCATAGCTTTGCAGACTAGACTTGTTAAGCTTATGGGGCGGTAATTACCTGGGTCCGTAGAGGCACCGCCTTTGTGGAGTGGGACCACAGTTGCCATATGCCACTCCTTGGGCACGTATCCTGTGGTAAGGCTGAGATTAAACAGCTGCCTTATGTGCAGGTTTAATTCCTCATTTAGCTCGTGTAGCACACAGCCGGGGACACCATCCGGTCCCATTGATGCTGTGTTTTTAGCTTTAGAGAGAGCAGCTTTCACCTGCGCATTTGAGATGTCTGGGAGGCTACACTCTGCTGGGATAGTTATCTCTCCTTTAGGGGGGGAGAGGGGGGTGAAGTTTGCACTGAACCTGTCTGCCAGTATGTTGGCAATGTCTGTGGGTTCAGTGATTTTGTATCATTTTGGACTAATTCTGAGCATATCTGGGAGTTTCCACCCAGGTTCCTAACATAGCTGAAAAAGGCCTTATAATTGTCCTTTGAATCCATGGCAATTTTTCTCTCAAAATTGGCCTTAGTTGATTTTATGAGTGCTCGTATTTTTTTACTAATAATGATCAGGGGTGACTTCTCTTTTATGGATTTTGTTCTATCATGTAATAGCTTTCTCCTCTTATTGTAAAGTTTGTTAATGGCTGGGGTCCACCAGACTGGACGTTTGCCCTTTGTGGAAAGAGTCTTGGTTTCATTTGGGATTGCCTGATCCATGCAGTCCTGGAGGTGTAGAAGGCATTTGTAAGGGCTTCCGCAGCTTGGGTTGTGGTTTCCACTGGCTCAGGGGCCTTGAAGGATACCACACCAGTCTTGAGTAGTGTGAAGTTTGCTTTAGAGAAGTTCTTCACTGTGGTCTTATTTGTTTGGGGTGGGAGCGGGATGTGGATTTCCAGTGAGATTAGTTTATGATCAGATCTCACCAATGAGGGATATACTTCCGGTGTGGAGCATTTTGTCCCCATGTTTGTGATAATGAGATCTAGTATATTTTCTCCTCTCGTGGGAACAGTGACTAGCTGTTCCATGGCATTTGAATTTATGAACTCCAGGAACCGTTGGGCTAGAAAGTTAGGGCTTGAGTAATGTTCCCAGTCTATATTCGGGTAGTTGAAGTCACCCAATATGATGGTGTTTGGAGATACATTTATACCCTCCAGTGTCTTCAGGAAGGCTGTGTGGGGTTCCTGAGTTTGAGAGGGTGGCCTGTAGCATGCTACAATTTGTAGAGCAGTTTTGCCTATGGTTAGTTGCACCTGGATGGTTTCCGAAGCTTTGTGCGTTGCCACCAACCTGGAGGTGTGGGTATCCTTTATGAATATGGATACACCCCCTCCTTTTGTGGTGTGGTCCGGGTTTTGGGGCCGGAACGCACGATATGAGGTAAAACCTAATAGTGCCGTGCAGGAGCCTTGAACCAGGTTTCAGTTACAGCACAGACATCGATGTTCTCCATACTGAGAAGGGCCTCGAGTGCGTGCATTTTGAGATTTGGACTTCTGGCATTGAGCAGCATTACCCTCAGTTTCTTCCCATTTTTGTTTTTTAGGGTGGTAGGTTTAGAATTTGAGCCTTGCCTAAAAAAGGCACTATGGGGGTGGCAAGAGCCTTAGCCAATATCCGGAATCCCAGGGGTGACAGGTGCAAGCCGTCCCTTGCGAAGCAGCGTGGCTTGTCAAGCATGTCATCCCAGGCAGACAGACACTGGATCCCCTTTGAATGACACCAGACATTAAGCCAATTGTTAAAGCTGATCATCTTGTCTCTATATTGTGGCATCATTCTTGGTGAAGGAAGGATACTGCTCAGGGTCAGGGTCATACCTGCCTGGGCTACATAATCACAGAGCTCCTTTATGTCTCTTTTCATGTAGTCCAGGGAGGTACGTCTCAGGTCGTTCACACCAGCATGGACAATGACTGTGTCATATTTGTACTTGCCGTGGAGTGACCCGAGTGCTTGTGTTATGTGGCGGATTCTAGCGCCCGATAGGCAGCTTACTGTGACCCTCTCCTTGTTCAGCCTGGTGAGTGTGACGTCAGTGTGTCTGACACTGGAGTCACCTATGACAAGTATGTTTGGTGTTGTATTTGGCCTTAAGGGCTGTGACTGCTTTGCACACTGCTTTTGTGGTTT
Organism: Protopterus annectens; assembly: GCF_019279795.1. Taxonomy (NCBI): domain Eukaryota; kingdom Metazoa; phylum Chordata; order Ceratodontiformes; family Protopteridae; genus Protopterus; species Protopterus annectens. Next base: position 14,876,599 of record NC_056746.1, read on the forward strand.
ATGTGTTGCTTGTGGGGTGTCTTGAGGTAGCAGTTGTTTGGGTGTCTGCTTTGGAGGCCTCTGCTGTTTAGGTAAATTTTTACTCAGAGCCTCCGAGTATGTCTTTGTGTGTTTATGTGTTTGATTCAGTGGTGTGGTAGCATTATGTGAGGCTGGTTTTGTGGTGTGTGTAGTTGCCTTCTCCTCCTGTCTGGTCTTGCCAGTCCTGAGTTGAGAGAGCTCAGCCTCCAGTTTGGCTAAATAGCTGCATCTCTCGCAAGTATTTGTGTTATGTGGGAGGAGGAGAGGGTTGTCTGTGTACATGAGGCAGTTATAACATTGCCTCAAGATTCCCAGATTCACCAGCTGGACCGGAGAGGAGATTGACAACTGACCTTTGGACATGCTAGAATAATATTGGGAATTCCTTAATAATTGAAAACAAGGGCCAGTGGGGAGTGAGGGTGTAGTGCTTTTAATTTTTAGTGCTGACTTATATAATTGCTTTAGTGAGCAAGTGCCAGGTAACTTGAGTGCAATGTGTTACAAGTAACTAAATGCAAAAATGACAAACAGTAACTTTCTTTCAAGTGAAACAAGGAAATAAGTACAGTAAGCAATGCAGATATCACTAGTGATCCACAGAAGCGCTGAGAAGCCGCGTATTAGGTGGAATTAGCTTCCAGGGAAATAACAAGCAAATAAACAACAAGCATATAAACAAAGCTAGATTCAGCAGGCCTGGATCTAGTCTATGCTAGAGCAAACAAGGTGCACCAATTTCAGTAAGATACAGTTCAAATATTCAGGCACTATAAACCTTTAACCAGAAATTCCCAGCTCAGAAGGGCAGAGTCCAGCCTCTTCTCCCACAAGAGTGCAGACTACGAACCTTCTTAATGTAAAATAACTGGCCTGAAGCCCAAGTGCCTAAACCAGAACTAATACACTTGGACACTGGGCTGTCAATCAGCAGTTCCAAACTTAGAAGGATGAAAGCTATCTGTCCTGCCACCACAGTGCTTGCCACAAACCTTCCTAATGTAAAACAACTGGTCTGAAGCCCAAGTGCTTAATCCAAAAGACTTAGAATGATAGCTACACTTTAATCAAGTTACAACCAAGCAGTAATAAATACAATTGAATACTTTAGAGAATGTCTGGATTAGTGCTCAAGTTACACAAACAAAGCTAGATCCAGCAGGCCCGAATCCAGTCTATGCCACAGCAAACAAGGCACACCAACTTCAGTAAGAAGCAGTTCAGATATGCATGCACTATAAGCCTTTAACCAGAAATTCCCAGCTCAGAAGGGCAAAGTCCAGCCTCTCCTCCCACAAGAGTGCAGACCACGAACCCTCTTAATGTAAAATAACTGGCCTGAAAGCCCAAGTGCTTAAACCAGAATTAATACACTTTTAGAATAACAGACACTGAGCCCTCAATCAGCAGTTCCCAACCTAGAAGGATGTCAGCTACCAGTTCTGCCACAACAGTGGAGACCACAAACCCTCTCAGTGCAAAACAACTGGTCCGAAGCCCAAGTGTTTAAACCAAAAGGCTTAGAATGAGTTACACCAAGCAGTAATAAATACAATTGAGTAATTTTAAGATGATGCAAAAGTAAAATGAAGTAGGTAGAAACACAAGTACAGTAAAAGCAGATGAAATTTTTTTTTTTTTAATCTGAACAAGTGCTGAGATCAAAGAAACAGATTTGAGTGCTGAAACTAGAAAACTGGCTAGTTATAAGAAAAAAAACAAGCTAGAAGGCTTCCCTCAAACACAGAAAGGCTTGGGGGCTCAGAAGCCTACAAATAGTCTATACCACTTAACAGGAAAGGCAGGAAATAAGCTTAATTTTTTTGTCTGTTTTCCAGATGCGCTCTTTGTACACAGTAGGAGTGCCTGAAATCAGAATATGATCTCACTGCACTCAGTTGAGTGAGCAAATGAGATGGGCCCAGAGACAGGCTGAGGGGCGGGCAGTTTCAAGGCCACTAAGATTAACACCAAAACAAAAACAGGGAGGGTGGGTGGGAATAACTGAAGAGCAGAATAACTGCCACTTCAGTTAAATATTCCTTCAACACAGTTTAAATCAAATTAAATACTGTATTTTTTTAAAAAAAGTGCAGATAAAGGTACTTAAATTCTCTTATACGTCCAGTTGAATATAACCAAGTTCTTAGCTGGCCAAAGCTGGGGTTTTTAAGCAGAAAATATTTCACAATGCACCACTTAAAAAGGCAAGGACAGGAAATCAAATAATGTGGCTACCCCCACACCTGTAATTACTAGCAAATAACAAAATTCAGCAAACACTAGCTTCAGTTCAAGTTACTGAAGAGCAGAATAACTGCCACTTCAGTTAAATATTCCTTCAACACAGTTTAAATCAAATTAAATACTGTATTTTTTTTAAAAAGTGCAGATAAAGGTACTTAAATTGTCTTATACGTCCAGTTGAATATAACCAAGTTCTTAGCTGGCCAAAGCTGAGGTTTTTAAGCAGAAAATATTTCACAATGCACCACTTAAATAGGCAAGGACAGGAAATCAAATAATGTGGCTACCCCCACACCTGTAATTACTAGCAAATAACAAAATTCAGCAAACACTAGCTTCAGTTCAAGTTACTGAAGAGCAGAATAACTGCCACTTCAGTTAAATATTCCTTCAGCACAGTTTAAATCAAATTAAATACTGTATTTTTTTTTTTAAAAAGTGCAGATAAAGGTACTTAATTTCTCTTATACGTCCAGTTGAATATAACCAAGTTCTTAGCCGGCCAAAGCTGAGGTTTTTAAGCAGAAAATATTTCACAATGCACCACTTAAATAGGCAAGGACAGGAAATCAAAGAATGTGGCTACCCCCACACCTGTAATTGCTAGCAAATAACAAAATTCAGCAAACATTAGCTTCAGTTCAAGTTACTGAAGAGCAGAATAACTGCCACTTCAGTTAAATATTCCTTCAACACAGTTTAAATCAAATTAAATACTGTATTTTTTTTAAAAAAGTGCAGATAAAGGTACTTAAATTCTCTTATACGTCCAGTTGAATATAACCAAGTTCTTAGCCGGCCAAAGCTGAGGTTTTTAAGTATTTTTAAGTATGAAATTGAGTTGCTATATATGCAGCTGGAATATCCTTCTCATGTTTTCTTGAAGGCATGAGATGAAAAGGTCAGTGGTGATGTTTTAATAAAGTGTTAACTGTATGACATTGCCATTTTATTGTCATAGTCAAGAACTGAAAGGCATGTACATGTGAGCAGGAATGCTCCCTCACATAATTTTTTAAGTTAATTTAGCTGATGGTATATTTGTTGCACCCTAAAACTGTTCACATAGGTAAACATTTTGGTGGCAACTCCCAAGGACCAAAAAAAAATGCGTAAACAGTAATGGCCCCCTTCCCTTTTACTTAAGTCAATTTGGCTGATAGTATACATGTTGCCTTTATTTAATTTGGTTACAATGGTAATTTTTGTGTGTGTTTTATTTCTATTTTAATATGCAGTCTTGTTCATGTAGTGTTTTTCTATTGTGATCTGTCTCTTAGTATGTGCAAAGCAGTGCAAAAAGGCACTCATCTGTCTAAACAAAACAAATTAGAGAGCTGGTCAAATCTGCCAAAGCAAACTATGAGGCAAAGATATCCTCTTGGGTGAAAGATAACCATAATGCTTTTTTAATTATATTGTAACCATAGGGGAAATGCTCAGCAATGTGCCAAGTTAATCATGAATGGGCAACACATACACCAAGCCTGAAACTATAGCAAACCTCTGCTGGCCAACAAGTTCAGTTCAGACTTCTTTCCCACCATCACCTCCTACCACACCCAAAGAAATACCTGCAACCATCCCCCTTTTGGTCATTATGAGAGAACAGGTCCTTATTGTACTCACTAAAGCCAAAAACACAGCCTTGATGGGTCCAGACAACATTCCAAGGAGCTTCTTGAATAGCTTAAAACAGAATCTATCAAGGCCACTAGAAACCTTCTTTAACTAAAGCTTTCTGGATGGACTTTGTCCCATAGGAATGGAAGACTTTAACAGTCGTCCCTCTGCACAGGGTGGGCCCAACAACTGACCCAAGAAACTACAGACCCATAAGCTTGACCAGTCTTATTTGCAAGGCCATGGAGAGAATTATCATGGACCTGATCAGTAACAACATAGGAACTCTCCAAACACTGAACCAGACCCAGTTTTGCTTTGTCAAAGGGAGGTCTTGCCTGCTCAGTCGGGTGGATTTCTTTGAGAAAGTCACCAGGGCCATGGATGAGAGTAAAATGGTACACACCACTTATCTAGACCTGGCCAAATCTTTCAACACAATCCCCCACTCGGGAGTCACAGATAAACTTACTGAGTTAGGGATAAACCCCTACATCATCAGATGGATAGCCAACTGACTTACTGACAGGGCACATTGTGAATCCACCTCCAATAAGAAACTTGTTGCTAGTGGTGTCCCACCATGCTCAGTGTTGAGACCCCTCCTCTTTGGTGTATACTTCTCTGAAGTGAAGGCCAATGTCGGGGGCCTCTGGCTCACCAAGTTCTCCAATGTTTGTAAGTTGGGAGTAGTTTTTGAATTCTCAAATGATGTTGACATTCTACAGACAGGCCTAAAGATGACAAACGATTGATGCCAAAACCATAGTCTGAGACTAATTGCTAAAAAATGTATAATCATGTCCTTCAGTAAGTCAGATATCCCTGTAAATTGTAATATTGATAGCAGACTCCTAAAAGTAGACCCAGTGGTAAAGGACCTAGGAACACAGATAGATAGTAACCTAAACTTTAACCACCAAGTAGGTATGGTAGTGAGGAAATCATTCTGTGTGGCTCAACTTATAAGTAAAGACATGGCTTCAAGATCAAAGGAAGTCATAGTGTAATTGTACTCAGCCCTCATCAGGCCAATGATCAAGTGCAGTGCTCAGAAAATACACAAAGTCTAACTCCACTCATAGGTTTATAGGTTGTTACTAGGCTATCGGCCCTAGGGCCTATACAAGCCTAGCCATAACAATTCCCTAGCTATTTCTTCCCACAGTGTTTACTTCCCTGGACCCCTGTCTAGCAGGGCGAATGACATGATCCCCATGGTGAATTTCCTATCTCCCATCCAATCATCAAGGTTCCTTTTGAAGAGGGCCAAAAAGGCGCTCTTCTTGACATGTATGGGCAGTCTATTCCAGAGTTTGGGGAGTCTCTTGGTCAGGAACCTATCCCTCCAGCATGTTTTGTTCATTGTGATGACAAGGTTTAGATCCCTGGAGCATGTGTGTCTGAGGGATTGGGATTTCTTTAAGTGTACCATGCCCAACAGCTCTGGGTTTGACATGGCCTTGTTTGTTAAGCAGAGATAGTCTCTGAGTAGACGATATGCAACAGAGTATAGGTGGATTTTTTTTTTAGATGGTCAGCATAGGGCATCTGCTTTAGGCCTGTGATTCTTTTAGTGAGGTATTTCTGTGGCCTTTCCAGTCATTGCAGATGTCTTGAGAGGTACATACCAAATGGGGCGATGTATTCTATAATGGGTCTAATGAGGGATGCGTACAGTGGGACAATAGCCTCCTTTTTTCTGGATGAAAAGCCTTTAGTGGTGAGGTGTGCCACATAGAAGGATTTCCTGACTTTTGTGGTGATGTGGTTATCGAAGGTGAGACCACTGTCCACCTGTGTCCCTAAGTCTCTTATTACACTTTTGGTGTTTAGTGTACTGCCACCTATGTGATAATTCACGGGTACATGTTTTTTTCCCAAAGGTGATAATAATACATTTCTTGGCATTGAGCTTGAGCCCATGGCTCTGGCACCAAGCATCTGTTTCTGTAAGGCCATTTTGTAGAATATCCACATCATTTGGGGATTCAATAATGGCTCCCAGTTTGCAGTCATCTGCAAACTTTGTTAGCCAGAGTCCCTTAGTGTTGGCCTGTACTTCAAAGTAGTAGATGCCAAACAAGAGCGGTCCCAGGACTGAACCCTGAGGTACTCCACTTGTCACTTGTCTGGAGATGGATTTGGAGTCTGCTACTTTTACAGTGTGGGTTCTGTCAGTAAGCCAGTTGGCAACCCATCGAGTGAAGTAGGGATTAATGCCCAGCTTAGTAAGTTTTATCTATGATTCCAGAGTGGGGGATGGTATTGAAGGCCTTGGCGAGGTTCAGATAGGCTGTGTGGACCACCTTACCCTTGTCCATGGCTCTGGAGACTGATTCGAAGAAGTCAATCAAGTTCAGGAGACAAAAGTGGCCCTTCACGAACCCAAACTGCATGGGGTCCAGTGTTTGAAGGTTGCCAATGTCTTTGTTTATAAGTTCCATGATAATACATTCCATGGCCTTGCAGATCAGGTGCGTCAGACTGATGGGGCTGTAGTTCCCAGGATCCAAGGTGGATCCCCCCTTGTGTAGTGGGATAACTGTAGCTGAGGGCCACTCAGTGGGCATGAAGCCTGAGGTGAGGCTATGATTAAACATGGCACTTAGGAGAGGTGCCAGTTCATTTTGTAGTTCATGTAGTACACAGACTGGGATGTCATCTGGTCCCTTGGAAGCTGCGATTCACCCCTGATGAAAATGTCACATGTTTGCAAGAAAAATTTTACGAGGGTTACGTGTTCCATGGACCTGAACCTTATTTGTGACTGTATCAGAACTTTCTGGAGAGACAGTTTCATATCCCAAAGGCTACCTTGTCTGTGGAATAAACTTCCCATTTTTCATAAAGCAAAGCCCGCCTGTCCTTGTTTTCAAAAATAATTTAGATAAATGGGTGAGAAACTGTAAATTTACTCCTGGGGTACTCCCCCATGTCCCTTATGGAAAGAGGCAGCCTGTTAAATGACTCAGGGCTCCAAAACCCAAAGACTGACCACCCTTTTACTACCCCATTCCATATCTGGGGAAATAAGATGTAATATTATCATATTCTGGTTATTACTGGCTAAGCTTATAAATGGTCTTGTACCACTAGCCTGGTAATTGTGTATGAACTTGTACGTAATTTGACTCTTTTCTTGCTATGCTGATGGATTTTGCTTCAAGTTCCTGTCCCTGTTTACAGTTCTTGAGTTTCTGTTTGCAAAGTTTATGCTCTCAGTTTCTTCAGGAGAGAGTTATTGTTAGAAGTAGTAGTAGTAATATTTTGGATATTTTTTGTGTTCTGGATCAGTTAATGTACTTAAATGTGTATATTTTGTCTTTTATTACTGTACAATGTGTTTAATTTGTGCTATAGTCCCAAATCTTTATTTTTTATGCTGATTTGGCAATGTATTTGAATCATGGATATGCTTGTCTGGTGTCTTGAGTATTTTTTTTTTGTTTGTTTATTTGGAGTATTTCTATGTTTGGCAGTTTTTCCCTGTTAAATAACTTTTCAAGATGGTGGCAGTTTGTTGGATTTTGAAGTGTATGAGGGATTAAAAATCTTGAGTAGTGAATGTGATGTCCAATTGGCCTGCACTAACTTTTCGCTTTTGCATGTTACAGAGTTGATTCACAGGTAGTTAGAAATTTGTTTGGTCATTTTTCGTTGCCCATTTTATAAACGTTTATAAATTACAGAGCATCAGACATTATTACAGATTTCTGTTTCCAAATACAACTGTGCATTGTGGAGAGCTATCTGTCTTCAGACCAAAGTTTATTTTTTTATTTTTTATTTTTTTGAGAGCCAGAATAGAATGTCAGATGTATTTCACAACGTGTAATATTTGTGTTCATTGGTATTGCAATGTGAAATACTTGTTAACACTGCACAAACACGAGCATCAAACAACAGTAGGGGATGCTGTAAACCCAGAAAGTTGTTCTCTTTTACTTCCTGTAAAAATATATACATTATTTGACAATGTAAATCATATGTAAATCATGCTACTTTGAAAGCATGGAAGCCTTAGTTCGTGTTGTATGACAGTGGTAAAGTATCATTTAGCATCTTGTTTTATGTTTTTGTGAATTAACAACTGAAAAAATAATCTTGACCCCATCGGGTTTAGCCAGCTGGGCCTTGCAAAATGCCCTGTAAGGTTTTCTTCCTGCTTGTTACGTTACTAATAATAACTGTAGATACCATTGTTTTTCCATCTAAATGTTGTTTTGATTAGTTAATTCAAACTATTTGTGACCTGAAGGACTTTAACACAACAGGCCAAAATTGTAAGAACTTAAGGAAGCCATTATTGATACACTTGTTACTTCAGTAATGCTCTCCATCCATCTTATCTTTGCCGTCAACCCCATTTAAATACTTATGTACTACTAATAATAGAGCAGTATGTGTGTTTGAGGATGTTTAATATTAAACAGAAAATGTGTCCAGTACTTGCTGTCCAGTCAAGCTCATTTGTACCATTGCTTGCAGAATTTAGAAATTTAAAGAGAAAGTTTGGAATAGACTAGGACCAGGTGAAGTCAAAAGGTATGTAACATGTTAGTGACACCCAGATTGTTTAAGTATGCTATAAAAGTATTTTCACTAAGCTGTTTTAAACATGAAACAGAATATTTCCCATGTACTAGTTTAAGTACACAATAAACTATAAGCAGACATATCTTGATTGTAGGGATCTCTTGCACAGTAGCATTTCTGATTAACTAGAGTTCACCTCAGGCTGATTTACACTGAACGGCCCAGCTATCAAAGCTCTGTATCTGCACTTCATGGACTGGTGTCTGCTCCACACAGGAGACATCAGACTGATACCAGGTAGAAACAGGAGAGCATTATGTGCTGTGTTCAGTTCTTACTGCTGTGATCAAGGTCTTTACCCATTAGTATGCAGTAAGCCAGTGAATTTTCTGTCCGAGCCAAGTGCCTACATCTTTGTAAAGCTTAGATTGTCTTTTTGGCGAATTACTGATGCTTTGAAGTAATTACTGTAATTGCATTCTGAAGTTGATTATGTCCCCAGAAAAAGTTACCAACAAGAATGCTTATGTTACACAGGTCACACTGAAGGGATTCTACCTTCAGTGCCTTTGTCTGGGAGACGTTCATCATGTAGGCAAGTATAGAGAGCATTCCTCTTTTTGAAGGAAACAGATAAAGAGTGAAAATGCAAAAGACCTTTTTTTGAAGCACCAGAAGTTAATCTTCCTAGCGTAGGGGATACCTACCCCTTGATTTTGGTAGGAACAATCTCTGTTGTTGGACCCAAGAAGCTAAAAAGTCACAATAAAATGGAAAAGCCCAGGAAAATGATAGCCAGGGAAGCAGGCACTGGCCTTAGAGACCCCTTTAGTTCTTCTATCTGAGCACTCCTTTTCCAAAGTATTCCTATCAGCTGTAGAACATCATCTGTTGAAGCCTTTTTGGAGGCTGACAGCAGGTTAATGCGTTCTCAATGACCAGGCTTCAGTCATTAGTTAGTTGTGTTACAACTGGATGTTCAGGTATCTGCTGTAGTCCAGCAGGTGGTGCAGATCCAAGAGGAAGAAATGGAGAATGTTCTTAGATTTTTATTGAATGGACATATGACATTTTAGCATCTGTTTCATCTAGGCCAACTCCTTCCCTGGACTTGCAGGCTGCATAGATTTGAGGCCGGGTGTTGACCTTGGGATTCCTCCTCCTTCCCAAAGTCTTTATCAGACATTTTTGTCTAGTGAAAGTTAACTGAAGGGCATGTTTCCCCTTGGCAAAGATTAGCAGAGCCCAGCATCTCTGGTACTTTATCCCCTGGTAAAAAAGTAAGAATTCAATAGCACGAGCCTTTATCCTCCTTGTACTTTAGAAAGCAAAGTGACCGGGACCTAATTTGTACTTCACAGATTCCCTAACCCTCGGGTATGAACTGACAACAAAGGGTCACTCTCTTCATGCCCGGTACCTGAAGACATCTTTGTAGAGAGGCTTAACCTGATGAAGGAGCATTTTAAGTGCAGGTGTCATTGGAAGTGTTGGACTCCCACAAGAGGTAATTAGAGCCGTTGAGCATAGATGACCCCAGAACCACTAAAATTTCGCCAGTATCTCAGATGTTTCATGTGGAGCCAGACCCATGGCCTCCACTACCTAGAAAACCTGAATGCTTTTATAAACTGAAGGAAGGATCTAAATATTCATACACAACCCCCATTGTTAACCCAGTGGTCATCTCACTTGACATGAGAAGAGACTCCAAACTGGAGCCTGCCAATAATAACTTGCCTATTGAACAGGAAAGTAGACTCTTTTTTTTTTTTTTTTTATTTTGGCAAGAAAGTGTACATCTCCACAACTTTTAGAATTAGAACTATAAATTGCAAAGCCCATATGCTGCAGTAGCAAGGGATATTTGAAAATATTTGGACTCCACTCCGTTCTTAGACCGAGTCCTACAAAGCTCATCTAAACCTTCCATAAGATAAGCAAAGTAAAACGCCTGTCTGCTGTGGTGTAATCCCAGTAATGCAATTGCTGGGGCTGCAGGTACAGGTACTTTCTTAAGGAGGTATGCCTGGCTCAGTATTTAGCCCCAACACGAGGATGTCAGGGGCCATATTTTTAATGCATGTCTGGATAAGTATTTGCTCAGAAACAAAACCTCACATGAGACATTCCGAAAGCTTGAAGAAAAAGGGCAGAAAGACCATCTACACTTTAGAGCAGTTTTGTCACCCCAGCAAAGTAGTACCATAACAAGGATAGCAGTCACCCAGTACAGTCCCTAGATTGGGGACAACTGAGAAAGAGCTATAGCTTCTTAAGTGATTCACAGGACTGCATTCACACCCTATTGACAACTACTGCTCTCCCACCCTACCAGCTTGTGCCAGGGACAGCCACCTCTTTCATCCCACATGAATTACAGTACTGCCCTAGACCAAAAATATAATAATGATTTTATTACCAGGCAATGTTCTTTCTACAGCATGCAAACTAGAGCTGGCCAGTTCAAACAGAAAAAAAATGTTAATCTTTCAAGGAGGACGGTGGGGATTTAAAAAAAAAATTCAAACTTTTGCAGAGAATAGTGAGAGAGGAAGAAGAGGCAGTGGTCCTCCTCCTCACCTGGATCCTCCCCCATTCATGAGTGTATAGCTGACCCCCCCCCCACGGTCCCCCTTCCCATCTAGTGGACAGAAGACTATGGTTTTTCAGGGGTCAGTAATTTGTCCTTACCTTAGATGTCTGGGTGAAAAAGCTTTTAGCTACTGCATACAAGATACAGTCTGAAAGCTTTCTGTTTTTCTTGAGTGCAGTCATCTGCACAGCAAGTGGCCTTGGGTCTAGTGATAAAACACATTTGGCCTGCAGAGCCATAAAGAGGGTATTGCCAGCAGGAGAAAGTACAGGCTTTTATTCGAGACTTTTTTTTTTTTTTCTTTTCTTTTCTTTAGTATCAAGAAAATGTGGCTCTTGGAGTCATGTTCTAGAACGTTCTGCTTTAAACAGATTTCTAGGGTTTAAGATATTCAGATATTCAGACGTGTTAAATCTTTTGGGTCTTTTTACCACTGTTGATACATCACATGTTGATGGTAGCTTTGGATGTTAAATATGCCTGCCTTCTAATGCTTCAGAGATGCATTGATTCCTGGCAGGCACTGCCACCTCCAGTTTGGATCCTTGCCATTTGGACTTCCGTCTACTCCCAGGGTGTTCACCAAATGCTTACTTCCTGTTTTTGCTCATCTCAGACTCAATGGTGTACACATACAGGCCTGGTCCCACCATCAACTTCAGGCAAACCTGAATTTGACCATCTTACCAATTTAAAGCTCTCCATAATCTCGAAGTAAAAATCAAGCTGGTCTTCTCCCACCAGAATCAGCATCATTCTGGGTTGTTTTTGGACACCTGAATGAGCAGAATGGTACTTCCCCTAGACAAGGTCTCTCTCCTAGGGTTCGTGTTCCTAGCCTTTGTAAAGAGTCCAAGCTTTTCAGCCTGGGAAAGTTCTCAGCACCTTAGGATGCATGTTAACATAATCTTTATGGTTCCCATGGCAAAGCTTCTTATTTCCTTGGTTTCTAAAAATGTTTGGATTCAGCACCTAGCCTCTGGGCATGACTCTGTTTTTTGACTCTCTGATTCCTTCTCCACAGAGAACCCATATGGTGGGCAAACTATATCTCATATAACCTGTGGAAGCACTTCTCCCTCATGCAGAGGTGCCAAACTGTGACTACCAGTGCTTCAGACCTAACCAGAGGTGTCCAGATTAGCAGATCAGGTTCCAATGGAAATGAGACCATGGCATACAAAAACAGCACATCAGACTCAGAGATGCTGGCACTGACTTACGACCTGCAGCTTTCAAAGGTGTTTGGAGTCTCCTACCCCTACAGTTGTGATAAACAGCTCACCTTTCATGTGGCACATCAGCAAACAAGGAGGTACTAACTCCTGTCAGCTCTGCAGATGACTGTGGTTGCATGGAAAGCATGGAAAGCAGCTCTGTAGTACAGGTTTGCCCTAAAGATGATCTCTGCATTCAGACCTAGGTGATTTGTGCATTCTCATTCCACTGGAAGAAGTGGCTGCTCTCTTCTTTCCTACCTGCACTGCTGATTCCTAAAATCATGGTAAAAGTCAGGGAAGTTTGTGCAAAGATAATTTACTAGCCCCATCTAGCTCGGGCAGTCTTGATTCTCCCTCCTGCTTTAATACAAAATGGGAGAGTTGATGATACTTCTTATGCACTGCACCTTTCTAATGCAACTCAAGGGTATCCTAGTGCATTGCAGTCTCACATGTCTCTTAAATTAGCAGGAAAATTATAGGTCCCCAATTCCAGACTTGGGAGACTTTTGCCCCGGAAGATCTTTACATTCTGAAAGAGTCCTGGAGGGCCACCACTAGAAAATCATGCCTAGGCAGATGAAAAGGGTTCTTCTTAAGGTGCATTAATCTTCAGACAATCTCTGCACAACATATTCCCAAATACCCAAGTACCCTTTTTAAGGCAGTTCTTGCATACATGTCAGTGAAGTTCTGCTTGTCTGCTGTCTCAGCATGCATTCACATCAATCTCGTGCTTTCTTTGGTTACCAGCAGCCAAATTCTTTCTGAAGGAGGGCTACTGTAACTCATGCTACCTAGACAGTCAGTGGCCATTTTTATGGAATTTGAACTTTGTTCTGGAGAAGCTTATGTTTCCCATTTTGAGACCACAGATTGTCCATTTAAGGTTTTAGCATGACAGACCATTTTTATGACAACTATCACATCTGCTCAAATTATATATGCACTGCAGCCTTTGATAGCACTTACACCTTACACTGTCCTCCAATTCCAGTTTAAGCACTGTATGTATCCAAGCATGAACAAATGCAACAAAAAATAGTTTGTTGTTGAATGATCGTGATTTTATATGTTTTAAGAACACGTTTAAAACCTGCAGTTGTAGATATTTCCTGAAGCCAGTTTAGAAGATGGTTCCATTGTGTAGGGCCTTGATAACTAAAACAGTGAAAGCCAGAGGAGTCCAGATTGTAAAGTGGAAAGAATGAGCCCTACATTGAACATTTTTATGATTGCTCTGCTAGTAGAAGTGCAAAGTAGTGAGGACTCTTCTGCTTTCAATTCATAAAATCAACAATTTTGATGTGTGCCTGTTCAACTAGACTTTAGACTGTATAAATACAAAGTAGCATTAGACCATGGAACACTGATGTATGACTTAGGCGACACGTGACTGGAGGATTGCCTGACCTTAGTTTAATGACTTCTCCAAAAGGTGACCTTTACAGTCCTGGTTAAAGAAAAGCAGCATTTTTCTTTACTTGTGTTTCATTGTGGAGAGCAAAGAATCACTAGGTAGTTATGTAATTCATACTCTCCAGGTGACTGCAGACAGGATTCTGTAGGGTGTTGCTTATATGCATATTATTGTGCAGTGAGAGTGAATTACTGAATCAAACCATACACATCAGGTGAATGTGTGTTATAGAGCACAGCAGTTACTGTTACTTTTGTCCACAAACTTTTAGGATTCTCAGATTATATCTTTCTGTTTTTCTTCACCTTTAGGATGTAAAAGCTCAGCGAAGTGTCCCATTAATTGGCTTTGAGGTCACAGCACCAGATAGTGGAGAGAAGATTGAAAGACGCCAGTATATCTTCAAAATTAGCCAGTCTCATTTGACCTTGTATTTTAGCACCGAGACTGAAGAGCTGCAGAAGCGCTGGACGCATATCTTATCTCTTGCAGGACGTGGCGAACACTATAACTCCACCTCCTCAATACTAGAGGCTGATGAAGAGGTGGAAAGTGCAGAAACTTTGGACAAAGCAGCCATCAGGAACACATAATGGCCCAAAGAGTGAAGGTGCGCCTAGAGATTTATCTTAGAAGCTTATCCCCTTGTCCTGTGACCCTGACCTGGACTATACTGGCGCTCATACCTTGGTTGGCCCATTTAAGAAGTGTACTGTGGACATTTCAACCCAGTGGATTTATTACTTGAACTCCTCAAGGGCACTTTCTATCTCTGGCTTTGTATTGTTTATTATTATTATTACTGTTCTTATTTAGCAGTGATTTGTGGTTTCTTCACACTTCATTCAATGTTTGTGTGTATATAGGAAAAGCCATCATTAAAGAGACATTGGGTGGGATTCAGAAGGAATGCCTTACGGTTTGAATTCTAGGCTACATTGGCTTACACATGCCTTAAGAAGCAAGTCAGTAAAACATCTTAGAATGGAGACATCACAAATAGTTATTCATTAGTCAGGCATGCCTTGCATGTCATCTGACCCCTGGTCAGCAGCAGTCTGTTGCCCCCAGCAGCCTGACATAAAAGTGACATTATGCTGGGGGTATCACTTAGTGAGCTGCTCAGGGTAAGGCTGGGTAAGCCTTTTTTATTTACTGTAATTTACTAAATGCATAAGAAGTTGTAATATTTGCCAAAGGTTGCATGAGGCAGCTGTGGCAGCCATAATAGATCAGCAGAGTAAATGCACAAAACTGTACATGTTTGTGCAGTGATTAGCTGCCTAACCAGCAGCCTAATGTTATCTGTACTGTTTTGCAGATCAGATATTGAGCCACAGATGGGGAGTGGGATGCCAAATACAGAACAGCTTGTTGCATGCTGCTTACGCTTTATGGCCAGCAAATTCTAAATTTTAGTCAGCCATTTTTAATTGTGCTTAGACACTTCTACCCTTAGTGACTAAGTGCAGCATTCTCTGAATCTCACCCAGTATCCTTTGTGTAGTCAAATTGTATATATATTTAATTTCTGGTTTTACAGGTAGAGCACCACACCATTTAGGCTGAAACATCATCACTTCTTCATGCAGGAAAACACGTTTACATTAGCATAGCGAGAATTTAGCAGCAAAGTGGGTTTTCCAGGGAACTCTACTTAACATAACTGTCATCGTCTTTTCTTAAAAAGTAGAGTTTTTGTCATTTTTCACATACTACAAGTCTAGTAATTCTTATATGTCAGAAAATTTCAAGTTTCACTTTAAAACTGAGTAACACCAGGGAGTTATTACTGTGTGTTGTATGTACTTCTTGCCACAATGTTTTAGTGAAATACGTGGTCAGATTTTGCATTTAATGATGTCACACTTTGTGGGAAGCTGTATGTTTAAAATTAGCTTCTGTCCTTGTGAGAGCACTAAAATCAGTACACCGTTTATCCCAAGACTTGATGCTAACTGGTTAGCGACACAAACAGCCAGCGTGTTTTATGAATTTTGGAGTCGTTTCCACAATGATTAAGTATCTAACAATGGTAATCACCTAGGCTATGACCACTAAATGTCCAAAACTTTAAGTTTGCAAATGTTAACAAGAATGTGGGGACACTGAAAACCTCACCCACTTCCTTTTTT
The DNA here is from genome assembly GCF_019279795.1 of Protopterus annectens. Taxonomy (NCBI): domain Eukaryota; kingdom Metazoa; phylum Chordata; order Ceratodontiformes; family Protopteridae; genus Protopterus; species Protopterus annectens. The sequence goes on from NC_056746.1 coordinate 14,892,400, forward strand.
TTCTTACTAGACAGTTAAGAGATGCTAACAGTGAGCAGTCACCTGTGTTCCTCTCAGAAATGCTCAGTGTAGTACCGTGCAGTATTAACACGACTGTCATCGTGTGTACTTGCTGTTTCTTTGGTACTGCAGCCTAACAGCTCTGTCATCTGTAATATGAAGCAGAGCAGTCTGTGATTTGAATCAGAGCAATCTGAGATTGATGAGGCCAAGGCTGTGCTGGATCATTTCCCCTATAGCAGTAGTAAATATATGACTCGTGGAAATATTAATCGTGACAATAGTAAACCCCCCCATAAGTGCATCCAATCTGAGCTTGTTTGTACTTTATACCCAGTTTTGATCACAGAATCCAAGATTATGAGCACTGAAATATGAGCTTACCAGCACAGTGCATAGTGTATGCAATGTTCACAGAAGTTACTGATTGTGTAGAGTGGAAATCCCAGGAATTGGCAGCAATAAAGCAGAGCTACTTCAGTAACTTCATTATTCTCTTATACCTCTCCCACAGAGACTTTATGTACTCTAATTTAGAAAATGTCTGCCCGTATTTTATATGTTGTATATTTATCAACTGGGTAAGCCTCATTGGATATGGGTTCCTTTTCAGAGGTGACCTAAGGGTGATGTCTGCTCAAATGACTTCTTCAAAGTTGCACAGTAGCCAAATGAAGGTGGAAGGAATCGAGCTCTGTACCCCCAAATACAGATAGCAAACTTGTTAACAGGTCCAGGCCTTAAGCCACTGTGCTAATTGCCATTCTTCAGTGCCTTGATATGCACACACACACACACACATACATTCCCATTCTCAGTAGTAAATTTGTTCCATTTAATTATGTTGTAGATATTTTCTTTCCAGAAGCCTGGCACTATGCAGGACATTTGCTATCACTTGCAGCATGTCAATGATTTTGATTTCTGTAGGTTTTGCTGCAGGAACACAGCTGCTGTGCAGTGTATTGTACAAGTAGTGCCAGGTAGAAAATTTGTCAGCCTGGGTAATCCAGAAGTATATTTTCATCTAGGTGTGATGCAGAATTACTAAAAATGCACTCTTCTTCATAAGTAGCATTTTGTACTTTTTAAATCTGTATTTCAACTATACTGGATTGTTTCATACTAGCTTGAAGTACTGAGGATTGTCTTTTAATGTTGTAAGCTGTCTGTTGACACACTGGGACTAATGAGGGGAAAACTTAGCAGTCCTTATTAAAGGATACCACTGTCCCTTAATAGGATTTCTTTTAATTGCCAGTCATCAATGATATATGAACAGAGCTAAGCCATAACTAATATGTTATACATAATCAATAGCTTCTCCCTCCACCCAGAAAAAAAAGCATGTCTGTTGTTGCTTCGTTTGGGACCATTGTCTCGAGTACTTAAAAGGCTGGTACTGCAAGACTGACTTTGGGGAACATTATGTAGCTAGTGACAGGTATGTCACTTAATTTACTTCATAGAAGGGCCATCCTCCTAGCTAGCGGTCTTAGTTGGAGTGTCAAGTGACTGTTTTGTAAGCCTATTCACATTTACACATACCAGCATTTTAAATGTTTTTTATTGAATGTAATTATACTTGAACAATAAGACAGGAAACTGCAAAAAAAGTGAAATTTTATTTGAGTATCTTGCATTAAAGTTTATAAAAATGTTATGCCATCAACCCTTCTTAAACCCCCCTCCTTCCTCATGCTGGAGAAACTATTTACTTCCTGTGTCTCCAGACTAACATCCAGTTCACAATTAGAAAACTGATAAGTACCACCATTGAGAGAGAAAAGCTTCATTGAATAGAAGTAATTGGTTCCTAACTGATAATATACTTTTTTTGTTATGATACTGTTTGTACATAGCAGCTTTATAAATGTATTTGCCTGTATATCTGACTTTTGCTAAGATAGGCAATGGCTTCCACTTGAGCCTGAATTGGATAAAATGTCACTTAATTTGAAGGGGGTGATGGATATTTTTCTGGAACTGAAGGATAAACTCCCCTCCCCAAGTCATACTGCTGTAGATTGAAAACTCCTCGTGTATTTCAGTCCTTATGTAGTTAGTACTGCGCATAGTCTTTCTAAACTCTATTTTTGATTCAAACCTGAAAAATTAACTTTTCAAGTTTGATGTAAAGTTTTGTGTGATTTATCAAATTACTTATGAATTCTCAGTTTTCAAGCACTGGATTGTGTTACCATCTTGTGATAAAATGAGTGTAGCAGGCATGTATAGTGCCAAGAACAGCCCACTTTTAAAGCATGGTTATGATGTGTGTCCCACTAGGTAGCCTAGACGCTGTTTGCTCTTTTTGAAATGGTCAGTGTAGTGCATCTGTCTGGACCAGCATCATGCTCTAACCACACTGTCACCAACATATTTGCTGCCCTGTTCCAGCCATGCTATGTTATCAGGACTTCTCATACTGTTTATGTTTGTAGGTTCTTAGCAGGCAAATGATCTGTGAGGGTCTTGAGATGCCTTGCCTTACATTCCCATGGTAGTTTTTATCCCTTATATTTTGCATACAAATAACTCAGAGATGGGTAGAGCAAGGGTATGTCGGGACATTTACCTCTAAGTAGGTCATTGTAAGTAACCTGATTAAGGTCACTGCCATCAAGGTTCCTTATCTGTTCCTAAAAGACCCATCCCAGATATATTTTCTTCCTCATTAAATTGAGTTAGTAGTAATTAATTTTCGTTTTTAGCTGTAGTCTTGAAGGATAGGATTAAGACCCAGTATTTAATTTAGATATTTCTAAACAACCAAATAAAGTATTACTGTAGCCTAGTGGCTTGCAGAGCACATATCCTTACAGGTTACCAACTTGCAACATAAGCATGATAGCTTAAGATTAATGTATCCAGGTGAGACCCACTGAATTGTGCAGCAGGCATAAGAGTCGTAGCCAAAGATGAATGAACAGCATCTGATGTGAGATGCGTCACTTTTGTAGTTTTTCCTCTGTTTATATTATAATCCTTTCTGGCTGTGGCAATGGTGACTGCTCTCCTCCCCTTTATCAGGAATGCTAGGGTATGCATCCTTAAATGTTTTTTTGGGCATTTGGATGGTCATCGCTAACTTTTTTTTTTTTTTTTTTTTATTATTTATAACTAACCTCTCCACTTGTCACAGGTGCTACTGTACTAGGAAGATACTGACACTTTAGTGACCTAAAGAAAATGTATAATCCTTCAACAGTAACAGTATCCTGTACTGTTGTGTCAGGCAGGTAATAAAAATGTTATTTTTAAAATGAAAGAAATGTGTTATACTTTACAGAAGATGAACACGAGAGATGAATGAAATGCAACAGAATTTCCTGTTTCTTACAAAAGGATGAATTCACAATTGTTTTTATCACAGTATTTTTACCAGAAGAAATAAAGGGAATTGCATTATTTCCCACTTAACTGTCCATCAGTGTGACATCAAAGATGTGCTGCTATCTTGGCAAAGGAGAAAACTATATCCACCATGACTATACCAGCAAAAGAAGCACTTTTACTGCAGTTTGAAAAGGCATCAGCTGTACTTTTCTATACAAGAGACAATGCATGACTTAAAAATGGATATTGATGCCCTACCCACTGGGTATGAATGCTTTTGGCTTTTGACAACAGGAATTCTTAGGAGATGCAGTATTTTCTCAGCAGGAGGATCCTGATTTTGTAGCCCATTAATGATAGGTGGCTTAAGCTAATCAAATATAAAATTGCTCTAGCCCCATCTTTATGATCAGTGTTGTAAAAAATGACATAAAATACATGATGGGCTCATATTTCTTGTATCCACAGTTAAGAATTCCAGCTGAAACTGGGACCTTTCTTCTTCCAGTTATGCAAGTTATCTGTATTAATTATATGTTTAATTATTAATGTGTTATTTGACTTATTATTAGTGGCTGGCCACTGGGCATATCCCTCTAAATGGATATCCCATTTTATTTGTGCAAATCTGGTTTTATAGTTTGTTTAATGTCCTGTTTTTCATTTTATTATTTTTTTTTTAAGAAAATATAGTTTATTGCCTGGCTAACATTTACAAAAGAGTTGTGTGTTTTCCTTCCCTTCTGGATATCCATTTCTTCATGCAATTCCTTTGATTCTGTGCTGGATTTCCTTCACAGCATTTCCATTCTCCATTGCTTTGAGGTTTCTTTTGAACACAAAACCAGGTAGGTGCCTTTACAAATTGTCCTGCATGAAAGCACTTGACATTCACAGAAGATGATCAATAAATATTGTAGGTTCTAGAATAGCCTTCCTCCTGTGAACTAGCAAAAAGTTTTACAAGAGCATAGTGGGATCACAGGTAGGTCATCGTGGTGTTTATTTCACATGTCAGATGTGATACCAACTAGGAGAGTTTAGAGACATAAACAGAACAGTAAGACATCCATCATAGTAATCACTTTTACAGTCCTCACTTTTGTATTATTGAGTGTGCAGGTTGCCTTACTGACTGACCTAACTTACAGATGTTTACTTAGCCCCAGTGCTTCAGCCAAGGCCTGCACACCAGAATGAAAGGATGTTGATGGCATAAGAGATGAGTCAGATTAATCTTTCTATGCACGTATGTATAGCCATGTGTTTTTACAGTGCTCTGAGCCAACCTACCTCCAAGCACCAGATATGTATGTTTTGTTGTTGTTCGCTTTCTTTTTTTGTTCAGTTAACTGAATGTCTGATTCTGAAGTTGTGATTAAAGTGAATAATTGCGCTGTATGCAGGAAACAGATTCATCAACAGTATTTATTTTGCTTTGGCCTTGATCGTCACAGACTCCTGTCTGCAGTGTGCCTGTACCACCCCAAGGGCATTTCATAAAATGTGTCAGTCTCTCAAGATGTTTGCAACCAATAAAGGAAAGTGTGTTTCTGTCTGTGCTACTACCATGGTGTCATCCAAGGCCTCTTGGAATCTTCTGCTAAAAAGAAGCACTTTGAAAAGAGATCCAGGAAGAAACAATGGAAGTTTGAGTATATCCTGTTAGATGATTGGCGTCCCTGGGTTCTGTGAATTTTGATGTAGCAAGGTCCTTTTGCAGTCCTCTGCCTCAGAGTTGGTTGACTGAGGACTCTGATGTGATGCTGTACAGGCCACCATGCCACTGGCATCTCACACTTCCTCCAGAACTAAAATATCTGCTTAGGCTTCTGAGACCAAAGGCTCCTTGGTCTTGCAGGTTCATAACCTGATTACTGAGGAAGAAGATGGGATCTCTGGAGTTCTTCTCCACTAGGAAATTCATGGAGGTAGCATTGAGGCCTGTGTTCCCCACCTGTGACGTGAGGCCTGTAAAATTTTAAATTCCCAATGCTACAAGGCACAAAGCACTAAAGATGAAACTGGTGCCTAATGGTTTGCTTTGGCTTAGGTCATGCAGTGCCTCCATCACCTCCATTTTCCTGGCTTCTAATGATACTTTAATTGAATTGCCTGTGGCAGTTCTGTCTCTCTCTTGAAACATAAAAGTCAAGAAATAGAAACACAAGAGGTGTGTCAGTCGCCTTCTAAAAAGAAAAGGATGAAACCTCCTCCTGAGGGTACGGATTCCCACAACTCTAAGGCATATGAACTAGCTGATGCAGGTCAGTTGATCAGATCCCTTCTGCTGAAGTGTAGGATGCAAACATACTGTCCTTTTCTTCACCTCCAGACAACTTCACCTTTGTAGACACCCTTCATAAGATGGAGGAAGTTTTCCAATGGGAGAGTAAGGAACAGTGTGAGGTGTGGCTCAGATATAGAACTTACTTGGACCTGCTTGAACCCAGATGTCTACTAGTCTATCCAGTGCTAGATTTCCCAAAGGATGCGTTTAATAATGGATCCATGGACCCAGACTACATTCCCCCTGCTCTAAAGAAATCTGACTAGTTTTATAGGGTGAAGCATTGCTGTATGTTCCTATACAAAACCCAGCTGTGGTTTCCCTGGATTCCAGCAAGAGAGGACCTTCTACTAAGTCCAGGATCACTATTCCAAATGACAGGGAAAATGGAATAAGCAACATAATTGGAGGAAAAGGTGTACACTTCTGATACCATGGCTTCAGAGCTTTGAACTGCCAGTCGCACATGCTTTCCTTCCAAAGGTCTCTTCTGAAGAGGTTGAGGGCTAAGGCAGAAGTGACACTGGATAAGGATCTGAAATAGGAGATGCTTCAGATTTGTGGCCTCTCTTACTGGCCTCCCAAACACTCCACAAACTGTTTATGATATAGTGGATGCATCATGCAAGGCTACAGCAACATAGCCTGTTATCCAAAGACATGCCTGCGTAAGGACATTGCCCCTTCTAGACCATATTAAGATGGAGCTCATAAATGTGTCACTGGAACTGGATGCGCTCCTCAAGGTGCATTTAAGAAGCTAGAGGAAAAGAATAACACTGTGAAGCCTATGAAGCAGATTTAATCAGGCTCAAGTTCCTAGGTTCAGCTGGAATTACCCAGCAAAGGCATATTCCTTACATCCAAAGTAGGAAAATGTCAGGCCTGGTAAGTGGAAAATGGGCAAATACAAGAAAGAATGACAAGCAAGACCAAAGGAGAGGTTTGGAAGACCTCAGGGCCCTGACACTCAGATGGATCTGCAGTGGTTCAGCCTGGGTGGCCCCTCCCCTACCTCTCCATGTACACCCCAAACCATCCTTCCTTTCTTAGAATAAGTGGGAGGACGATTAGCCTTCTTTGTATATAAAAAAAAAAAGTGGGAAGACATCATCCAAGGTCCATTGGTGTAAAAAAACTCTAAGAAACCATTACAAACTACAGATGTCCTTCCATTCACTTGTTGCAGTATTCCTTATGTCTGGGGATTCCCTGCCTCGGGTAGCCCAACATCCAGCTAGTGTACAAAAGCCTTCTGTTGCTTTAAGGTGCACTATACATCACACGTATGCTTCTTGCGTAATATAGGGCATAAAGGTGACTTCCAGTTGTACCATCCTCAGAACTTCTTTGTCGCCAGTCCGAATGCATCTTTTGATCGTCGGTCTGATCACCTAGTTTGCTGGTTCCCCAGCCATTGCAGATAAGTGCCCAATTGGAGGTTTGTTTTTTATGGACTTTTGGTTGCTTCTATGAGTTCATGTCATCCAGGAAGAGTAATTGCCACTGCAGGCAACAGATTCCCCATAAAGACCACCATGAACAGTGCTTATTTTGCCTAGGCACCTCACGATCATACAGCCAGTTCTGTCAGGCTTTAATTCCAAAGACTCTGTGTAGTAGGCTCTTTTCCCTTGCATTGTATCTGGAGATTCAGTGACATAAGCTTCTTGTTAAGGATACTATGGAAGGAACTTCGCACCCTGAGGGTCAGTTGTTAGGGGGGAAGAAAAAGGTTAAGAAATCAAGACCGGAATCTTCCGCTGTCCAGCCAATGTCAGACATTTCTCCTGAGGTGAGTGAGAACCCAGAGGTTTGCCTGGCTTTGTTGTCTGATTCCTCTGCCATGACTGGGTTGGAGGCTGGCAGGGATCTGGCTTTCAGCACGTCCGATGAGGCTTTATAGATATCCGTTTTGGGTGTTCAGGGGAACCACAGTTGATTATTTCTGAGGAGCCTAGAAGTGTTCCACAGATTTAGTTAGGGAAGAATTCCCTACTACTGTTATTGAATGCTGTCCTGTGTCAGAGCCCTCTAAGTTTTACAGGGCAGATGTCCCATTAAATAAGATGCAAAAAACTAAACCTGTTTCTTCTACTCCTAGGGATCCACAGAGTGAGTAGCAGGCCTTCACTCAAGGTTTCTTTAATGCTTTGATGGCATTGAAACTTCCTCAGGGGGTCTCTGTTCCAGCTGCCCCTTGGTCTTCAACTCCACTTAGAAGACCCAGGTAACAGGATTCCCCTGAGGAGAAGTTGAATTCTGATGAGGAATCCCTTGCTTACTCTTCCTAACTTCCTTCTCCTTTGGACTATGGTTCTGAGGAAGAGGAATCTGCCTGATAGTCCCTTCAAAGAAATTTCTTTGGGGGGCACAATCTCCAGGACGATTGAGTTTTTTTTAAATGGGATTGTGCTAAGGTCTCTGAAATCCATAAGAATTACTATGAGCTGCTGCACATAGAATCTCCAAAACCTTCTGCTATTCCTCCTGTTTTGGCTACTTTGTTGGGTGCAGCTTCAAATGGCTCTAAAGCTCCTGATTCTCTGCCCCCTGTTCACAGGAAGCCTGATAAGTGTTATAAGGTGCCTCAGGATGGTAACTTTTTGCACAAGCGTCCTGCTGCTGACCCCTCAGCATACCTCTCAACCTGTTAGTTCAGGAAATCTGGACAAACAACAAAATGGAGGGGACAAAGGCCCAAAAATAGGAACATATTTTAAATATTGCTCTTATAAACTTGGAAGGTTGCTAGAGTAACAGGGTTTGTTTTAACATACATTTTCTAAAGGATTTGAAGTCTGAAACTCAAATATATGTCATTATTTCATGATGCAAGTCTTCAGAGCATACCAGTGATTTGCCAGAAAATTTTATGAGGATTCGCCAAAAATGTGAGCCAAAACTCTGGACATTTGAGAGGTATGCCCCTCAGTTGTGTTTGTAGCCTCTAACAAATCCTCTCAATTGCTTCCTTCACCCAAGTTACTGCCTTCTGATATAGATGGCAGAATCATGGAAAGGCTAGGTGAAGAAGGTTAAATCTCAGCTTCCTTGGCTTTAGGGCTATTAATTATAGACCCATATGTCCAGGTATGTGTTGGCTCTCCTTTCTAAGTCTTATCATGTGATCTCCCAGGCTCTGAGGATAAAACATCTGCTCTTTCCCTGTTAGGGGCTTCCTCACACATTCCATCAAATGTAGTTATGATGCAGCAGATGCTTCTTCCAGGGATGCTGCTTTTGGGTCAGTGATGAGGAGGTATTCTTGGCTTCAACTTCAACTAATTGCCTGATGATATCAAGGCTAAGTTGATGGATGCCCCTCTTGATAATAAACACTTGTTTGGGGAAGCTGCTGCTGGTTTAATTAAGTCCCTTTAGGATAAGGGGAAGGCCTCTGCAGTAACTCAAATGTATATGTCTTTCCTGTTAGTTTCAGCGAAACTACTGCCTTTGTTTGCAAGCACTCTTGTTCTCCTCCTAAGGGCCAAAAGAGTGGCATGTGGGCTCCTCCTGCTAAGGGTACCCAGACTTCAGGAACTCGGAAGTCTTCCTTTCCAGATAAACCACATGCTTTTTAGCTGTCTCTTCCCAGCCACATTCTTCTTTCTCTCTCTCTCTTTCTCTCTCTCTTCCTGTTTAGCTTCAGATTATTCAGGATTTATGGGTTCTGTCCATTACTCACCAGGGGTATTTCATGGTGTGGAAATCCCACCCCCTTTTATGGACATTCCTCAGCCTCCTCAAGAACAACTTTCTTTTGTCCCAGAGGTATTTTGAAACCTTTTGACTCAGGGTACTATTCAATAAGTGCCTGTGACCTAAAGGGGGAGGGGGCTTTACTCCAGGATGTTTCTAGTACCCAGAAAAGAGGGTACTTGGAGACCTATGCTAGACCTGTCTTATCTCAATACTTTTCTGAAAGTGCCCACAGTTTGAAGCTGTCCTTTCAGACTCCGTTCCCTCTTCTTCTTTAGGCTTATATGGTGTCATTGGATCTCAAGGATGCTTATCTCCATATTCCAATCAATCCACTTTTCAGGAAGTGTTTGCATTTCTCTATTGCTTTCTGGTATTTTCAGTTCTCTGCTTTGTCCTTTGGCCTTTCTACTGCCGCAAGAGTGTTTACCAGATGCCTCACTCCTGTGATTGCTTTTTGCAGGCTTCGGGGAATCCCAACTATTTGCTTACTTGGATGACCTACTGATTTCAGGTCTCTTCTCCAGAGGTCCTGTTGTAAAATCTTAATTTTGCCATTTCCCTTCTTCAGAGCCTGGGGTTCGCAGTAAACTTCAAATGTCTTCTCTGACTCCTTCTCAGGGTCATGCCTTTTTGGGTTGCAGGGTTCAGATGGTGCCTATGCTGGCATCCCTGCTTCCTCCCAAGGCTTTAACTCTCATTTCCTTCTTTTAAACTCTTCTTCCGCTGGCCTCCATTACAGCCAGGGAGTTTGAAAGCCCTGGGTTTCATGGTATCCACCACTCCTATGCTCCCTTTGGCCAAACTCCACATGAGAAAGTTTCAGTGGTTCTTGAAGTCAGTTTGGCTTCAACATGCACATCCTCTAGAATTTGTAGTTCCTCTTCTACCTTGTCTCAAGAAGGAACTTCAATGGGTGAATCCAACAGTTGTCTTTAAATCCAGGGCTCCCTGTTCATCCCCCTCCTCCCTCCCAGAAACTGTTCACAGATGCTTCAGACATGGTGGGGAGCAGCTTTTGGCTCCCTAATGGTGCAGGGAGTGTGGTCACCTCTTCAACAGAATGAGCACAGTGTCAAAGTGATGAGAGCCCTTCTGCTGGCTCTTCAGGCTTTTCATCCTCTTTTCTCCCCAGGACCTCTCAAGGTATTTACAGACAGTACCACAGTGATGCGGTATATAAACAAACAAGGGGGGAACATCATCTTACCTTCTTTGCCGGTTGGCACTCCTGATATGGGATCTTGCTGTCCAGTATTAAGTGACTCTTCAGGCAGTTTACAGTCCTTTAGGTCAAAACACTGGCAGACGCTCTGAGCAGGTCCTTAACTCGAGCCCATGAATGGAAGCTTCACATGATGTGTTTCTAGACCGTGTCCACCAGTGGGGGTACTCCTCGAGTAGATCTATTTGCCTCCCATCTGAACAGACAACTTCCTCTTTTGTGCCAGAGTCCCAGGTCCTCTGGTATCCTAGGTAAATGCCTTCCCTTTTTCTTGGAAGGGGATGTTTCTTTCTGCATTCCCTCCCCTTCCTCTTATTCCAAAAGTCCCATTTAAAATTCGATAGGATGCTCCCAAAATCTTGTTGGTGACTCCTTTTTGGCTGAGACAGCATTGGTTCCCTCCTCTTCTGCATTTATCCAAGTGCGATCATCACAAGTTACCTCAAAGGGTGGACCTACTCGCACAAGACAAGGGATATCTAATCCATTCCCACCTGTCCACTCTTCAGCTGACATTGTGGTTGAAAAGATTTTGATTCTACATAGACACCTTTTTTTCTGAGGATGTGCTTACCTTGCAGCAGGCGAGGAAATCCAATAGTAGGAAATCCAACTTATACAAATGGAAGAGGGTTTCTATTTGGTGCCTCTCGTAACCTGGATTCACTTACTGTGGATGTTCCTTTGGTTCTTTTGTATTTGCATGGCTTGCTCAATGCTGGTTTGGCCTATTGTTCTGTCAAGGCCCATTTATCACCCATCTCTCCTTGTTTGTCTTTATCTCCTCCTTTAGCTTCCAGATTTGAAGCTAAACAATTCCTTAAAGGTGTCCTTCATATTAGGCCTCCCAGGAAGCCTGTTCCTCCTCCCTGGGATCTTAATTTTGTTTTGGAGAAGTTGACTCAAGCTCCTTTTGAGCATGATGCTTCAGCTTCTATGCAACATTTCTGTTAGAAGACTGTTCTTTTGTTGGCCTTTACTTCTGTCAGATGGGTGTTTGAGCTTCAAGCCTTTATGGCTTGCTGTCCTTTTTTTTTGGTGTTTCATAAGGACAGGGTGTCCTTGCGTACTAATCCTTCTTTTATGTCCAAGGTGGTTCATGAGTTGTCACTTGAGTCTGTTCATTTGCCTGTTTCCCCTCTGAAATCTGATAGTGAGAGTGTGCTGCATACTTTTGGTGTGCATAGACGACTCAGATTTTATTTGTATAAGACTAAGTCTATTAGAAAATGTGATCAGTTTGTTTCATTTCATCCTAGGTCCCTAGGTTTAGCTGTATCCAACCAAACTATTTCTTCTTGGATCTCAAAGGCTATTTCTTTTTGTTATAATTTTCATGGTAAGATCCTTCCTTCTTCTGTAAAGTCTCATTCTACTAGAGCTGTGGCTTCTTCTGGGGCTTTTTTTCAAGGGGTTCGATGCTAACTCTGTTCTTAGGGCAGCTCCCTGGACTTCTGTGCATACATTTACCAAGCACTACAAGTTGGATGAACCGTAGAGCTAGAGCTGGTTTTGCTAGGGCCATCCTTCGTGGCTTCCTAGAGGGCTCTGCTGGATCTTCCTCCTCCCAAGTTTCTTTTTGAGCTTTGGCACTCTTCCAGATGTAAGGAATACTGCAACCAGTGAGTGGAAGGACATAGTACAGTTGTGTAAAATCTTACTATAACAGTAGATGTGCTTTCCTTCACTTTTGCAATATTCACTTCCTCTTCTTCCCCCTGGTCCATTTTCCTCCCAGATAAACTGATTACCTCTTAGATGTTCTTTGTGTTTCACAGTTGCAGTCACCACACTTGGTTTTGTCAGCCTGAATATTAGAGTCCTGGGATTTCTGTGTCGGATGCTGTCACCTCTTTCATGATGTCAGGTCATCAAGGGTATAAAACATGCAGCCGATGACATTACACCAGTCTTTCTGGCCGAGAAGGAGCCCGAAGCAGAAGCAGTTTGCATGTGCCAATGCATGTGCCAGTCGGCCACTACCTGAAATTTTCAAGTTTCAAACCTGAAGTCTTCTAAAGCTAAGTACCCCATTGGGGATTCTTTTTTCTTGCTCTAACCGATGTCAGAAAAAGTTAACAATTGTCTTGCCTGTGGAAAGCAAATACCTCATAGTGATTTTCATTCTTACTGCGTCACCTGTTTAGGCCCAGACCACGATGTCCATCGCTGTCGGTTTTGTGCCTTGTTTAACACCCGAACCATTCCTCGTTGGGCTATTTTTGTTAGCTAAATTCTTTCGCTCTCATTCTCCGTATTCTGAAATGGCTTTGGTAAGCCATCCGACTACCGATCTTCCGAAAAAGTGCAAAGACAGAGACAGACTGCATAGGTCAAAAACTGCCGATGAGGCTTCCATTAAGCTAGTCGCCAGTACTCAGTGAGGTGGCTTTTCAGCCCCTGATACCCACTTCTACAGATTTGCAGGCCTCTGCTGAGACCCATTCGGAGTCCAGTATGCCGCAAGATGCTTCTTCGGCTATAGAACCTGCGGATGTCTCTGACTTGGATTGGTCCGGAGCTGCTGTGCCGGCACCGGCTTCTGAGTGTGTATTCCAACCTACCGAAATTTCTATTAAACTGACTTTTTTTTAACTTAAAACTACTGAGTTTCTCAGGCCCAGAGTTCGCACTACACCTAGAAAACCAATGTCCAAAGCACATGCTCAAGCTCCCATGCCACAAAAACAAATGCTTAGAGTGGCCAGCCTTCCCCTACTAAAAGACAAAGAATTGAATTCCCTTCTGATTCTACAGACCAGGAGTCCGATGACTCTGACTCTTCTGATTACCAGGACATACCCTTATCTAGTAAACATACTCTGCAGTGTGGGTTTGATGCCTTAGAAGCATCTTGCAGGGCTGCTTTCACTGGGTCTGTACTGAGAAGGCATGCTTAGCTGAAGGAACAAGTCTTGGCAGACCATGCCAAAGCAAAATTACTTAGATGCTCCATTAAGTCAGGATCATTTGTTTGGCACAAAAGCAGAAAAAGTTTTTAAAAAGATGGAAGAAAAAGCTAAATCTATGCAAACTGTCAAAGGTTTCTTACAGGTGCAGCCACCTACATTCAGTAGGCATAGGCATTCAAAAAACTGATCCTTTCCAGTCTCTCCCAGGCCATCTCAGTCCAAACCCAGGGGAAATAGACCCCCAAGACTACAGTCTCAGGATACACAGAGATCTAAACAATGGAGTGTTCCCACCACAAAAACAGGGAATGGTAAGCCACCCCCTTATGGAAAAAGTTCACAATGACTTCCCAATTATCCTTACCAGCCATGCCCAAGTACTTGCACCCCTAGGAGGAAAACTCGCCCTTCATACAAAAAACTTGATTCCCATTACTCAGGACTGATGGGTTCTAAACATTGTATCCCAGGGATACAGATTCTACTTCCACTCACTGCCAACCCCAAGCGGGTTGCCAGACCTTCCTCCAAACCAGTGGGCAGAGGCTCAAAAGCAAGTGCTTTCCTTTCTCCATATCAGGGCTATTCAACCTGTTCCAGTAGAACAAAGTGGACAGGGTCTTTACTCCAGACTGTTCCTGGCACCCTATCCTGGATCTGTCAATTCTCAACACCTTTCTGGTGGTCCCAAAATTCAAAATGCTTACACTGCAACAGCTTCTTCCTATGCTAGCCAAGGATGCCTGGTTAGTCACCCTAGACTTAAAAGAAGCTTATTGCACATCGCCATAAGGGAGTCTTGCAGGAAATATCTACGTTTCAGGGCAGGCTCTATGCACTATCCATTCTCTGCACTTCCCTTTGGCTTATCTACTGTCCCTAGAGTATTCACAAAGTGCCTGGCTCCAGCCATTGCATACTGCAGGCAGAGAAATATTCAAATTTACCCATACTTGGACGATTGCCTGATTCAGGCGGACAGTCAGGAATTGCTACTTCAGCACCTGGCATTTGTAAAAAGACTTCTAACTTCACTGGGATACACCATCAATGAAAATAATTCACAACTGGATTCCCAGCCAACATACTGCATTCCTGGGAGCAAGCTTGAACACAACTTCCCAGATGGCATTCCTCACTCCAGAAAAGCAGGTCCATTTGACAAACTATTTCAAAATAATGGCCACCAAAACCCAGCTATCTGCAAGGAAAATACTGCTAGCCCTAGGGTTCATGGCCACATGCATTCTGCTAATTCCATATGCAAGACTGCATATGAGGAAACTTCAATGGTACTTAAGTCCCTGGTGTCAACATTCTCAGGACCTGGAAACAGTGATTCCTATCATACCTTGTCTAAGGGCAGAGTTCCTTTGGTGGGCAGAGGCATGCAACCACAACAAGGGACTTCCTTTCACTCAACCCTTCGCCACCCAAACCCTGACAACAGATGCATCAGACTATGCATGGGGGCTGACATGGCAGGCAAATGCATTCAAGGCAAATGAAGCCCAGAACAAATTCCCCTGCATGTCAATCAAAAAGAGATGCTAGTTGTACAGGATGCTCTGACAGCCTTCAAATACCTTATCATTTCAGGACAACTAATAAAGACAGACAACACCACAGTTATGTGGTACATAAGCAAGCAAGGCAGAACTCGTTCATACCCACTTTGCAGGTTAGCCATGGCCCTGTGGAACACAGCCTTGAGCAACCAAGTGCACCTGCAAGTTCAATTCTTGCCAGGTAAGCAAAATTCACTGGCAGATGACTTAAGCAGAAATCTACTGGTCTCTCACGAGTGGAAACTGGAACCCAACTCATTCAAACTTCTAAACCAGAGGTGGGGAACACCAGAGGTAGACCTTTTTGCATCCTCCCAAAACCACCAATTGAGCAAATATTGCACCAGGAACTCGAACAGCAGAGCCTGGTAGGTGGATGCCTATCCTTTACATGGGAAAACCTCTCAATTTATGCCTTTCCTCCTCTGCCCCTCTTCTCAAAAATACTACTCAGGATCAAACAGGACAGGTCAAGGGCAATCCTTATTGCACCAGACTGGCCGCGCCAGCACTGGTACCCACTCCTACACAGTCTGATAGCAGTGCCACCCTGGCACCTACATCAGACACCTTCCCTGCTGTCTCAGCAGGAGGGACAGATTTTGCATCCACAGCTGCAAACCCTAAACCTTGCAGCCTGGCTTATCCCCTTAATACACCACCAGCATCCCTCAGTAAACAGGTGCTGAATGTCATCCTTGAGGTCAGAAAGCCTAGTACTAGGAAATTCTGTGCTGAAAAGTAGAAAATATATTGTTCTTGGAGTCAGTCTCAAGGAAAGGACACAGCTGTGCCCATCTTACCTCTAATCCTTGATTACCTAGCAGACCTGCTCCACAGAGGCCTGTCCTTCTTATACATTAAGATTCATGCCTCTGCCATCTCAGCTCATTATAATACTGAGCCCACCTCTCTTTTCTTACCCTCTTATTAAACAGTTCCTGAGAGGAGCTAACAATTTAAGGCCCCTAGGAGAGCTCCCACCCCGGCCTGGGACCTTAACTTTGTACTGGAGAAGCTCACACTTCCCCCTTTTGAACCTGCTGCTTCAGCAGAGTTAAATTCCTCTCTTGGAAAACAGTCTTACTTCTAGCTATTACTTCCGCAAGAAGAGTGTCTGAGTTACAGGCACTAATGGTGGTGGAGCCCTTCATTATTTTCCATGCTGACAAGGTTTCCTCAGGACTAACCCATCCTTTATGCCCAAGGTGGTATCCAGTGTGGCTTTAAACCAATCCATCCATTTGCAAACCTTTTTTCCCTAATCCTCAGAATAAAGGGGAAAGGATCCTGCACTCCTTGGATGTGCATAGACAGCTCAGGTTCTACCTTGACAAGACTAAACCTTTCAGAAAATCCGATCAGCTGCTAGTGAGGGCAAGGCCATTTCAAAGCAAACCATTTCCAAATGGATAGCACACTGCATCCATTTCTGCTACAAACACCATGGAAAACCTACCCCTCAGGGGATCAAACTAATTCCACTAGAGCTACTTCAACCTCTACAGCATTTCTCAGGGGAGTCCCTACAAGGGACATCCTGGAGTTCTGTACACACCTTCACCAAGCATTACCACTTACCTATTTTTTCTAAATACAGAGCTGGATTTGCTACAGCAGTCTTACAAGGCCTGCTAGCCAGCCCTAACACATCTTGACTGCTTCCACCCTTCCTCAGCTTTGGGAATTAACCCAAGTGTGATGACTGAACAGTGAAACATGAAGAACATAGTACAGTTGTGTACACTTACCGTAAATGTAGATGTTCTAGTGTATTCACTATTGCAGTCCTGGATGTTCTTCGTGTTTCACTGTTGCAGTCATCACATTTGGGTCATCTGCTTGCAGTAGCCCTCAGTCACCCTGATTATCTAAGTTTTGGGTCCTGCGTCAGTTGCTGTCTCATCGTCCGTGACGTCAGGTAGTCAGGGGTATAAAGCATGCAGCCGATGCTGTCTTTCTTGCCGTGTGGTAGCAGAAGCAGTTCACAAGTGCTGGTCATCCGACTCCTGAAATTTTCATTTTCGAGTTTCAGAACCGAAGTCTTCAACTAAAGTTAAGTACCCCATTGGGGAAACTTTTTCTTGCTCTAAACCGATGTCAGTAAAAGTCAATAACTGTATTTCTTGTGGAAAGCAAATACCTCATAAAGGTATTCATTTGTACTGTATTCCTTGCCTAGGTCCTGACCATGATGTACCTCGCTGTCTGTTTTCTGCCTTAGTTAAACCACGAACTATTCGTCGTTGGTACATTTTCGCTTCTAAATATTTTGGTACTCAGTTCAATTATCCAGACATGTCTTCGGTAAGCCACCCGACTACCAACATTCTGATAAAATGCAAAGATAAAGATGGAAACAGGCCGCCTAGGTCCAAAGCTGCCGCCAACACTGCTCCTAAGCTAGTCGCCAGTTTTCCGGTACTCAGGCGCTTTCGCAGCCCCTGATACCTACTACTTCAGATTCTCAGGCCTGTACTGAGACCCATTCGGAGTCTGGTGTGCCGCAAGATGCTTCAACTGTGAAACCTGTGGATGTATCTACCTTGGATGGGTTCGGAGCCGCTGTGCAGATACAGGCTTCTGAGGGTGTATTCAGACCTACTGACTTGCATATTAAACTGATGCCATCATCTTCTTCTAACTCAAACCATGCCTAGAAAACCGATGGCCAGACTGCATGGTCAGGCCTCTATGCCTAAAAAACAAATGATAAGAATGGCTGAAGACCTTATTACTTTAATCAGGGGAAGCCAACCTTCCCCCTCTAAGAGACCTAGGACTGAATTTGCTTATGATACTACTGACCAGGATTCTGAAATTTCTGTCTCCTCTGATGAGCAGGATTTACCCTTGTCTACCTATGAGGATTCTGATGCAGAGGACTGTATTCACTCTGCTTCTCCCCCAGAGGATTTTTCTTTTGGTGAAACCTTGCATACTCTTAGGGAGCATTTTCACTGGGAAAGCCAGGATTACTCTGATTCTAAGAAGAGGCTTAGAGATTTCTTACTTCTGCCCCAACACAGGCCTTTAGCTATCCCTCCTGGGCTGGACATTGTTGACGATGCCTTTTCGGAATCTAGCTTGGCCCCTGGCTCTTTACCTCCTGCTCCCAGAAAACCTGATGGATATTACAGGGTTCCTGATTCTCACAAGTTTCTTTTTAAAAATCTTACTGCGGATCCTGAAACCATTTCACAGGGACCCAAGGGTATTAAGGCTACTACTGCCCAAAATCCTACCCCCTCTGATAGAGATTCCAGGGCCCAGGATAGATGGGGTAAGAAGGTATACACCTCTGCAACCTTGGCCATCAGGGCCTTAAATTGCAAGTTTCATATGTTAAAGTATTAGCAGCATATTATTGGATTGCTTAAACAGAAAATGATGTTGATTCCTGATGGTGCTGAAAATAAGAATTTACGGGATTTAATGCATTCTGCTGAATAGGTTGGAAAACATACTTTGCAATGTGGTTTTGATTCACTAGAGGTATCTTGCAGGGCTGCTGTCACTGGGTCTGTACTTAGAAGGCATGCTTGGCTTAAGGAGCAGTCTTTGCCATATCATTTTAAAACTAAATTGCTGGATACATCCTTAAATCAGGACCGCCTATTTGGCGACAAAGCAAAAGAAGTTCTTAAAAAGATGGAGGAAAAAGCTAAATCTATGCAAACTGTTAAAGATTTCTTACAAGTGCAGCCTCCTAGATTTAGTAGGCATTGCCCCTCAAAAAACTGGTCCTTTCCTGCCTCTTCCTGGCCTTCTCAGTTCAAACCCAGAACCAGCAGAACACCCAGGCTTCAGTCCCAGGGTATGCACAGGACTAAGCTGTGGGGGGCTCCCACTTCCAAATCAAGGAGTAGTAAGACTCCCCCCTATGGTAAGCTGTCTCATTGACAACTTGAAAACTTCCAAGCACTTCACAACTGACTGCTCATTCAGGGGGAAAGATTGTTCTGCAAGCAAAAAACTGGGAATTAATTACCCAGGACAAATGGGTTTTAAACATAGTTTCCCAAGGATACAGATTTCACTCCCACACATTACCAACCCTAAACAGTTGGCCAGATATATCCCCAAATCTGTGGGCAGAGGCTCAAAAGCAAGTACTCTCTCTCAAGATTAAAGACTATTTAGACTGTACCCAAAGAGGAAAAGGGACAAGGTTTCTACTCAGGACTTTTCCTGGTACCCAGAAAAGACAACTCATGGCATCCTATCCTGGACCTGTCTATCCTAAACACCTTTTTGGTGATTCCAAAATTCAAGATGCTAACTCTTCACTAATTGCTTCCCATGATAGGCAAAGATATCTAGTTGGCAGCACTAGATTTAAAGTAAGCCTACCTGCACATCCCAATCTGGGAATCTTGCAGAAAATGCCTACACTTCAAAGCAGGCTGCATGCACTATCAGTTCTCCGCACTGCCTTTTGGCTTATCTACTGCACCCTGGGTATTCACAAAGTGCCTAGCTCCAGTCATTGCTTTTTGCAGGCAAAGAAATATTCGAATATACTCATAACTGGACGAGTGTCTTAATTCAGGCAGAAAGCCAGGACATACTTCTGAATCATCTGGCATTTGTACAAAAGGTGTTAACTTGTCTGGGGTACACCATAAACAAAGCGAAATCACAGCTGGTACCCTGTCAACAAACTATATTCCTGGGAGCAAGCTTGAAAACAACTTCCCAGATGGCTTTCCTCATGCCAGAGAAACAAATTCATTTGACAACTTACTTCAAATTAGTGGCCACAAAAACCC
Source organism: Protopterus annectens (assembly GCF_019279795.1). NCBI lineage: Eukaryota > Metazoa > Chordata > Ceratodontiformes > Protopteridae > Protopterus > Protopterus annectens. The sequence goes on from NC_056746.1 coordinate 14,912,208, forward strand.
TGCTATCTGCAAGGTAAATACTGCAAGCCTTGGGGTTCATGGCCTCATGCATTCTACTATTTCCATATGCAAGACTGCATATGAGGAAACTGCAATGGTATCTAAAAAGCCTATGGTGTCAACATTCTCAGGATCTAGAAGAAATGATTCCTATCATACCTTGCCTACGGCTAGAAGTCCTTTGGTGGGCAAAGGCCTGCCACCAAAATAAGGGATTACCATTCACTCTACCCCCTGCCACCCAAACCCTAACATCAGACGCATCAGACTATGCATGGGGGGGCTCACCTGGCAGCGAAGTGCATTCAGGGCAAATGGAACCCAAGTCAAATGCACCTGCATATCAATCAAAAAGAGATGTTAGCTGTACAAAATGCTCTGACAGTCTTCAAGGACCAGATTCTTCCAGGACAATTAATGGTAAAAATGGACAACACCACTGTTATGTGGTACATAAGCAAGGGGGTACCCATTCTTAACCCCTCTGCAGACTAGCCATGGCTCTGTTGAACACAGCCTTGAGCTACTAAGTTCATCTACAGGCTCAATTCCTGCCAGGCAAACTAAATGCACTGGCAGACGAACTAAGCAGAAATCTCATGAACCCACATGAGTGGAAACTGGAACCAAAGATTTTCAACGTGCTGATCAACAAATGGGGGATCCCAGATATAGACTGTTTGCCTCCCCCCAGAACTACCAATTGGACAAATTCTGCACAGGGACTCCTCACAAACAAGCTTGGAAAGTGGATGCTCTGTCCTTCAGCTGGAAAAATCTATCAGTTTATGCCTTTCCTCCTCTGCCTCTCCTCTCCAAAGTACTACTAAAGATCAAACAGGACAAACCAAGGATGATACTGATTGCACCAGACTGGCCACGCCAACACTGGTACCCCCTCTTGCGCAGTGTGTCACAGCTGGCCCCATGGCACTGACCTCAGACCCCTACCCTGCTGTCTCAGCAGGAGAGCCAGATTCTGCACCCCCAGCTTCAAACCCTGAACCTGGCATCCTGGCTAATTACCTAATCTCTCCGTTACCATCCCTCAGTAAACAAGTGTTGGGTGTCGTTTTGGAGGCAAGGAGGCCTAGTACTAGAAAATCCTATGCTGAAAAATGGAAAAGATTCTGTGCCTGGAATCAAACTCAAGGGATGGCCACAGCAGCACCCAGTTTACTTCAGATTCTTCAATATTTAACTGAGATGCTTCACAAGGGCCTTTCCTTTTCCTCCATCAAAATTCACACCTCAGCCATTTCAGCTCATTACAACATGGAACCACCCCTCTTTTCTCACCCACTGCTCAAGCAGTTCCTCAGAGGGGCCAAAAACTTAAAACCACTCAGGAGAGCCCCAACTCCAGCCTAGGACCTTACTTTTGTATTGGAAAAACTCACTCTTCCTCCTTTTGAGCTAGCTGCAACTGCAGAGTTAAAATTCCTTTCTTGGAAAACAGCTTTCCTTTTAGCAATCACTTCAGCAAGAAGGGTATTTGAATTACAGGCCCTTATGGCAGTGGAACCTTTCATCATCTTTCATGCGGACAGGGTGTCCCTCAGGACCAATCCCTCCGTCATGCTCTTAATCAGTCCATTCATTTGCCAACCTTCTTGTCTAATCCACAGAACAAAGGGGAAGGGATACTGCACTCCTTAGATGTGCACAGACAACTTAGATTTTACTTGGACAGGACTAAATCATTAAGGAAATCTGAACAACTGCTGGTGGCATTTGCTGCAGCGGCAGAGGGGAAGGCTATTTCAAAGCAAACCATTTCTAAATGGATAGGCCATTGCATTCATTTCTGCTATAAGCACCATGGAAAACCTATCCCACAGGGGATTAGAACCCATTCAACCAGGGCTGCATCTACCTTTACAGCCTTTCTCAGAGGTGTCCCTACCAGAGACATCCTAGAAGCTGCTACTTGGAGTTCTGTACATACTTTCACCAACCATTACCATTTGTCAATTTTCTCTAAATCCAGAGCTGGCTTTGCCACTGCAGTCTTGCACGGCCTTATAGCTGGTCCTAATGCTATCTAAATTCCTCCTCCCATCCTTAGCTTTGGGAATCTACCCAAATGTGATGACTGCAACAGTGAAACACGAAAAACATAGTACAGTTGTGTACACTTACCATAAATGTAGATGTTCGAGTGTATTCACTATTGCAGTCCTGGTTACCCTCCCTCCAGCCACCTGACTTCTTTTAGCTATACCTCTATTCTCCCTTACTATACTTAAAAGCTTTTTGGTGTATTTGCTTTTTTTGTTGGAGGTATAACCTTGTGTGTGTGTGTGTGTGTGTGTGTGTATATATATATATATATATATATATATATATATATATATATATTTAATTGCTTCCCATTAAGGGGGGCACCTGACATCTGGGGCAAGAAAAACTGATGTAATGGCATCAGCTGCATGCTTTATACCCCTGACTACCTGATGTCATGGAAGATGAGACAGCAACCGATGCAGGACCCAAGACTTTGATATTCAGGCTGAGGGCTACTGCAAGCAGATAACCCAAATGTGATGTCTGCAACAGTGAGTGAATACACTTGAACATCTACATTTATGGTAAGTGTACACAACTTTACTTTTCCCTCCCTCCAGCCTCCTGGCTTTCTCTATCCTTTCTACCTATCCTCTTTATGGCCATATTTTATGGCAGGGGTATTTACTTTTTACTGGAGGTGTTCCACACCATGTAACAGCTTCCTATTTTGGGGGCTGCTGACATCTGGTGCAAGAAAAACTGTTGTAATGGCATCAGCTGCATGTTATATACCCCTGATGACCTGACGTCATGGAAGCGGCGACAGCATCCGACGCAGAAATCCCAAGACTCTGGTATTCGGGCCGACTGAGGGCTACCTGCAGGCAGATAACCCAAGTGTGATGACTGCAACAGTGAATACACTTGGACATCTACATTTATGGTAAGTGTACACAACTGTACTTTTTCTTTGGAATGGCATTTCTACTGGGGCTGTCTGTTCTGAGGATGGTACATCCAGACATCACCTGTATGCCCTATGCTACACGAGCATATGTGTGATGTACAGTGTACCTTAAAGTAACAGTAGGCTTTTGTATACTGGCCATACTTTGGGCTACCCAAGGCAGGGAATCCCTAGATGTAAGGAATACTGCAGCAGTGAAAGAAAGAATATCTAATGTTATGTTAAGATTTTACACAACTGTACTTTCTAAAAAAAATGCCAAAAGGCAGGGGTAGCACAGCCACATCAAAAGAGTTAATCCCTGCTGTTCTACAAGAGATGTTGTAGGTAGTTATTTTAAATGGCAGGACTATGAATGCAGTCTCATAATGAGGAGACAGAGATAAGTCTAGATTTGTGTATATATACTAAGTCTGAGATTGCAAAGTTTGGATGTATTTGCCCCCCACATGGGAATGAAGGGTGATTTCCCCTCAAACAAGTTTAAAGGACAACAATGCTCAGTATTTACTCTCCTCTTCCATTTTCTGTCTTTGTTGTGGCATGTCTGCACTTGGAAATGCAAGTCCATGCATTTCAGTAGGAAGCCAATGTTGCACTATAAGGCCATAGAGAGGGCCAAACTGGAGAAGAAGGATGAGGGTTCAATTTGAGAGTCTTCCTAGTTCCAAGGAAAGAAGGCACTTGGCAAACCATCCTATGTATGACTTATCTAAAAAACTTTCTCGAAGTACCAAAATTCATAGCACTAACTTTACAAAGCCTGTTATCATTTATCTTAGATCAGGCCCTTATAGTAACTCTTGATTTACAGGACACCTATCTGTTCATCCCCATCTCCAAAAATACAGAATTTTTTTCAGATTTCGAACACCGGAGAAACACTTTGTTTAAATTATTGTCCTTTGGCTCGTCTACCCAGAACATTTACAAAATGCCTGGCTTCGGCATTCTTATTGTAGGACAAAGGGCATCCAAATTTACCCTTACCTAGTTCCAAGTTCAAGTTTGAATGTTTAACACAATTACAGTATAAACAAAGGAGTAAAAATTTAGAAACATACCATCAACAAAGCACAATAAAAATAGTGTCATCAACCAATACTATTGTACACCAAATAAATAGTTTTTTTAATGTCTGCCTAAAACCAGCTAAAGAGGGGCATTCTCAAAGCCAGAGAGGGAGTTCCACTGGTAAGGCATTTGATGATAAAATGAGAAAAAGTCTAAAGTTTCCAATTTAAGTGAGGAACTGCTAGCAGCCCCTCAAAAAGGCTAAATGCAAAACCTGTAAGGGGCACTAAGGCCCTATAAGATCCTTCAGGTGGCAAGCACCCAAGTAGTGAATGGAAAAATAGACAGAAATTAGGATTTTGAAAGTTATCCTGTACTGGATGGGAAGCTTATGAACTTATAAGTAGACTTACTGCATCCATCTGTAAATGATCCATTTTAGTCTATGGCAGTCCCATGTAAAGGGCATTACAGTAATCCAGTCTGGATGAGACCAGGACATTAGCAACAATGGGAGGATCATCTGCTTAAGGTATTAGGTGCTTAATCCTAGAAATATTTGTCAGATGGATATGAGATGACTTCACCATAACTGACACTTAGTCTCAAAAGGTCAGCCATAAGTCAAGAATAATGCCAATATTCCACATCTAATGGGTGATTCAAGACTTATTACCCCATTTACACAATATAATTTGACAAGAGGTTGTCAGAGGCATCCCAGAGTTGCATGAACAGCCAAGGCCTTATTTTTTTCTGGTGTTCAACTTTAATTGATTTGCCATTAGCTATGTATGTGTGGCTTCATAGTCATCAGCTAGGAGGTAAATGCATCCCATCTTATCTAGGAGAAAAGAAGTAGATTTAAATGTCGTAAGCATAACTATTATACAATAAACCCATTTCCCTCAGCAGATCTCTTCAGGAGAGCATGTACATGGTTGACTTGTAAAGGTACCAAAAAGAAACCTTGTGAAATCCCTCATTCAAGATGGAAGAATGACAGTCAATAAATCAGTCAAGAACCATAGCCGAAGTCCTGCAGCATACCTCTCAGCTGTCCAGATTTTTGCAGAATGTCTCAGTTTTCACCTCATATTTTTGGTCTCTTCCTCATAAAAATTTGTGGTTTTCTGGCAAATCACTGAGGACTGAAGTCACTAACTAATGACATACATTTGAGTTTGACTTCATATCCTTCAGAAATGCATGCTAACACCAATCCTGTTGTTCTAATCACTTTCTAAGTTTATAAAAACAGTATTTAAAATCTGTCCCTATTTATGGGCCTTTATTCCCCCCGCTATTGTGGTTTTGGTCAGATTTCTTGTGCTAAGAAGCTGAGAGATATTCCCCACAGTAAAATTGCATGTGTTCTATTAAAACACCATGATCCACTGTGTCAAAAGCCACAGAGATCCAGGAGGACCAGGACTGTAGAGTTTTGCTGGTATCTTGTCATAATGAGATCAGTAAGCAGTCTAATGGGAGCAGCTACAGTGAGTATGAAAAACTGACTGCAAATAATCCACAAGTCCATTATTTTTAAGGTAGGATTCCAGATGCTTATAAACAACTTTCTCAATATTCTTACCCAATAGTGGGGTAATAGAGTTTGGCAGTCATTTAAATTGTTTGGATCAAGAGATGTTATGTTGAGGATAGAGTAGCTACAGTCTCCTTTAAGACTAAGAAGAATATTCCATCCCGCTAGGAAGTTACTAATATCCAATAAATTACTGGACCCAGTACATTGAAGCTAGACCAAATCAGCCTGGAAGGACAAGGATCCAGCCCACATGTTAGTCGCAGACTGAAAACAACAGTGAACTCGTAAAATCAGGAATATCGAACACCAACCAAGACACAGTTAAAGGAAAAGGAAGACGTACTGCACCACCCTTGGGGTCAGGCAGAAGAAGAGCAAACCTAATGGTGACAGTTTTGTCAGAGAAATGTTGAGCATCAACCTCACATTCAGTGGCAGATAATGCGCATGTGGTGGTCGAGCATGTTAGCTGTACAGTCTGTCCACCACCTGAAGGAGGGTAGCTTGTTTACTAGTCAGTGAAGAGATTTCCCTTTGCAAAAATTGTGACTTTTTGTGGGACATCTCTGTTTGGTGTTAGTACAGTGTTTACCTAGCTTCATCTTGTCACAAGGCCCACCAGATGTCACTTATACTCCACCCTGAGCCTAGTTCCACTTATGGTGGAAAGACAGTCATCACACCAGAGTTCACATGTTTTAGTAGAGACAAGGTAGACATGACCTGGGGCTAGGGAGTCCAAAGCATTTGATAGACAGAGAGTAAGTTATTTTACCCTTCGATAAGGGCATCTGCAGAGCCAGCACCACTTTCCAGAAAACATGGCAGCTGTGAACTGACTAGTAATATGAACTTCAAGTGCTACATTGACACTATAAGCTACTGACTCAGGACAGAGAGTCCCTCTTACACCCCAACCTGGTCACTCTAATTTTGACAGCATTGATAGAACCTGTATACATCCCAGAATATCCCCAGTGGTCAGTGGACACGTTTAAAATTGCAAGAGGGTTTAGGAAATCAAATACTACAAAATCCTACCTTGCTAAATGGAAAGAATTATCCCACTGGTGCCAGTCCAGGAACCTTGACCCAAATAAGAACAAGGTGACTATAGCCCTGGAGTACCTGTCAGACTTTTAGAAGTCTGATTCTGCTTATAGATTTATCAAAGTGCATGCTGGTGCTTCTTCATCCTTTCTAAGTATGAAATCACCCTTAAACCTGCAGACTTTTTGTTAAGAAGTTCCTTAAAGGTGTCTTCCATCTTAGACCTCCTAGAAAGGAGATTGCTCTGTCATGAAATCTCAACCATTACTAGAAAATCTAACCCTAATACTGTATGAACCAGCTGCTTCAACTAAACTCTTTCCTATCTTGGAATATACTGGTTTTGTGGCTATTACATCTGCTGGGAGAATTTCTGAACTTCATGCCATTATGTATGATGTACCCTGCTTAATTTTCCCCCAGAATAGAGCATCCCTTTGTGCTAATTGTTCCTTTATCCCTAAGGTAGTTTCTGAACTCACCATTAACCAAGTCATTCATTTACTATTTTTCTTTTCAAAGCTACAGAACAGAGGAGAAAGAACCTTCCATTCCATAGATGTACACAGATAGCTGAGATTTTGTTTGTACAGATCTAAAGAATTCAAGCAATCTGATAAATTGTTAGTCTCCTTTGAAAAAGGGAAAGAAGTTAAAGTATAAACAAACAGACCCTTTCCAATTGGCTTACTAAATGTATTGCCTTCTGTTTCTCAGTCCATGATAACGCTATTCCCGGACATAACAAAGCACACTTCACCAGAGCTACTGCAGCCACCTCAGCCTTCTTCAGAGGTGTTACTACACAGGTCATTCTTGAAGCAGCAACCTGGATTTCTCTCCACTTTTTTCCAAGTACTACAATTGAGTATTTTCCAGGGCCAGCCAGGTTTTCTAGTTCATAGGTTCATAGTTGAATATTAGGCCAACTGTCCTGAAGGGACATTTTCAACCCATCCAATAATCTGTGATCAGAATCAAACCCTACACTTTGTGTCTATAATGCGAGGACCTTAACCATTATGTCAAATCCACCCACCTGTAAATTCCTGCAGGGCCTTATCTCTTAGTCACTGGTATCTACCACCCATATTGTTTTTACTTTAACAATCTTCCCAGTGAAGACTGCAGTGAATACTGTGATAAACATAGTGCACTGGTGTTAGGAACTTAACGATAAAAGTGCATGTTCTATTAGAATCAGTGTTGCAGTTCAGATACCCCCCTCTGGGTTGGAGTGGCTTCCTAGTCCCATTCCACACCTTCTTTTCCACTTTCCTACCAGACTGCTCCTCACTTTTTTGTCTGTTATTCTTTGGGGATAGAAAGTAGGACCTTTGGGGTGCATGGGAACACACATGGCATTTCTGTCTGGTCTACCAGGGCTTTGATGCCAATGATTTTTACTTGGCTTTTGTTGGGGGCAAGAATTATATTGTCCAGCACACCACTTAAACCAGCAGCTTACTTGTATCCTGGTGAGAAGTCCTTGGCCCAAAGCCCTAGAGGAAGGTAAAACTGAGAAAGTCATTTGCGCTACATGCAAGCAGGATATCCCAAACATGAAAACTGAAACAGTGGCTATACTACTCAGAAACAGCTCCTCGTGGTCCTGCAGAGTGGTACTAGCAGCAGAGAACTGAGAAAAGTGGCTACTTTTTTTGCTGTTTTTAACCTGAGACACCTTCCTTTTCTTACTTTGAACAAGTTTATACTGCTTTATTACCTGTTTTTTGCATTGTACATTATCTGCACTTAGTTACATTTGGTCGAAAGTTTGTTGTTAAATTTAACTGTTGAGGCTACCCACTAAAGTGAGCTAGCCTGTGTAAGTGATTTATTACTGTTTTTCCTGCATTTCTGTGTACTTTTTAACTTAAAAAACAAAAAAAATCCTTGTTTTCCTGCCTTTTTCGACTAGTTTAGACTAGTATACAGGCTTTGCTGTACTCTGGACTGTGGTGTTTCCTGTGTTGTCCATTGCCTTACTTGGATAGAAGGAAGTTTCTTTGCTCACCAGTGGGAGTGGGGAACCTTGAGCAGCCTATCTGTCCCTGAAGGAGTGACCTCAGCACAAGAGCTTGTAGTAATTGGTCGTTTTGGACCATTTCCAGCTCTTTTGAAGTTCCTTGTTTAAAATCCGCCCCTGAGCGTTTTTTTTCTGGCTATACTACTCAGAAACAGCTCCTCGTGGTCCTGCAGAGTGATGCTAGCAGCAGAGAACTGAGAGAAGCGACTGCTTTCCTGATCTAAGTATTTTTTTGCTGTTTTTACCTGAGAGACCTTCCTTTTCTTACTTTGAACAAGTTTATACTGCTTTATTACCTGTTTTTTGCATTGTACATTATCTGCACTTAAAGTTACATTTGGTCGAAAGTTTGTTGTTAAATTTAACTGTTGAGGTTACCCACTAAAGTGAGCTAGCCTGTGTAAGTGATTTATTACTGTTTTTCCTGCATTTCTGTGTACTTTTTAACTTAAAAAAACAAAAAAAATATCCTTGTTTTCCCACCTTTCTCGACTAGTTTAGACCAGTATACAGGCTTTTCTGTATTCTGGACTGTGGTGTAGTTCCTGTGTTGTCCATTGCCTTACTTGGATAGAAGGAAGTTTCTTTGCTCACCAGTGGGAGTGGGGCACCTTGAGCAGCCTATCTGTCCCTGAAGGAGTGACCTCAGCACAAGAGCTTGTAGTAATTGGTCATTTTGGACCATTTCCAGCTCTTTTGAAGTTCCCTGTTTAAAATCCGCATTTGCGCGATTGTGCACATAGCACAGCACCAGTTAAACAGGCTTAAACTATTCCTGGCTCCGCCAAGTCTGCACTTCAATTTTTCCCTTAAGAAAGCTCTACTTTCAACAAAATCAGTCTATTCACTTTATCATAAGCCTAGCACTTGCTCCTAAAACCTTTCTTTTAAGTGAAGCACCCTTAAACTAACTAAGCACTACATCCACCTACAACCCGTGCTAATACCCACTTCCCTTCAAAGTCCTCTCTCTGACCCAGTTACACATCACCCCCTTATACAATTCTGGCATGTCGAGTGGTGTATTACTGACGTCCTCTCCAGTTCAGCTGGTTAATCTGGGAATCCTGAGACAATGTTACAGTCGTCTCATGTACACAGACAACCCTCTCCTCCTCCCAACAAACACAAACACATGTGAGAGATGCAACTATATAGCCAAACTGGAGGCTGAACTCTCTCAACACAGGACCAGCAAGACCAGACAGGAGGAGAAGGTAACCACACACACAACAAACCCAGTCTCACATAAACCAACCACAACTGCAAGCCAAACACATAGTAACACAAAGACATACTCGGAGGCTCTAATAAAAAACTTACCGAAACAACAGAGGCTCCCAAAGCAGACATCCAAGAAAACACCACCACAAAACTCTGCACAAGCAACACACAGTACACAAAGTCAGTGTGCCAAACAATCACAGCCCTTAAGGTGAAACACCATGCCTGATACACTAGTAATAGGTGACTCTATAGTCAGACACACTGACATCCCGCTTACCAGGCTGAACAAAGAGAGGGTAACTGTGAGCTGCCTGTCGGGAGCTAGGATCCGCCACATAACACAAGCACTCAGGTCATTCCAAAGCAAGTACAAATATGACTCCGTCATTGTACATGCCGGCGTGAATGACCTGAGATGTACCTCCTTGGACTACATGAAAAGAGACATAGAGGAGCTCTCTGATTATGTAGCCCAGGCCGGTATGACCCTGACCTTGAGCAGCATCTTGCCCTCACCAAGAATGATGCCACAATACAAAGAAAAGATGATCAGCTTTAATAATTGGCTCAATTACTGGTGTCATTCTAGGGGGATCCAATGTCTGTCTGCTTGGGATGACATGCTGGACAAGCCACGCTGCTTCGCAAGGGATGGCTTGCACCTGTCACCACTGGGCTTCCGGATATTGGCTGAGGCTCTTGCCACTCCCATAGCGCCTTTTTTAGGCAAGGCTCAAAAGACAAACCCACCACCTTAGAAAACAATAAAGGAAAAAAACTAAGGGTAATGCTGCTCAACGCCATTAGTCTAAATCTCAAGATGCAGGCTCTCGAAGCACTCCTCAGTATGGAGAGCATCGATGTCTGTGCAGTAACTGAAACCTGGTTCAAGGCTCCTGAGAGCACCCCAGCCCTATCAGGTTATACCTCGTATCATGCTTTTCAGCCCCAAAACCTGGGTCGAACCACAAAAGGAGGGGGAGTGTCCATATTAATTAAAGACACCCACACCTCCAGGTTAGTGGCAACGCACGAAGCATCGGAGACCATCCATGTGCAACTAACCATAGGCAAAACTGCTATACAACTTGTAGCATGCTACAGACCACCCTCGCAATCTCAGGAACTCCATTCAGCCTTCCTGAAGACACTGGAGGATATGAATGTCTCACCAAATACCATCCTATTGGGAGACTTCAACTACACAAACATAGACTGGGTGCATTACTCAAGCCCCAACACCCTAGCCCAAAGGTTCCTGGAATTCATCAACTCAAATGCGATGGAACAACTAGTCACCTCCCCAACAAGGGGAAATAATATACTTGACCTGATCATCACAAACATGGGGACAAAATGCTCAACACCGGAAGTATACCCCTCACTAGTGAGATCAGACCATAAACTAATAATCCTAGATATTCATATCCCACCTCCACCCCCAGCACAAAAGACCACAGTGAGAAACTTCTCAAAAGCCAACTTTACACTCCTTAGGACTGAAATGGTATCCTTCAAGCCCCCTGGGCCAGTGGAAACCACATCCCACACTGCTGAATCCTTCACAAATGCTTTCTACGGGAATCTCCAAGAATGCATCGATCATGCAATCCCAAATAAAACCAAGACCCTTTCCACCAAAGGCAGGCATCCTATCTGGTGGACCCCAGCCATAAACAAACTTTATAACAAGAGAAGAAAGCTACTGCAAGACAGAGCAAAATCCCATAAAGGGAAGGCATCGCTGATCAGCACTAGCAAAAAACTATGTTCGTTAATAAAATCATCAAAGGCCAACTTCGAGAGAAAAATCACTAAGGACGCTAAAGACAATCACAAGACCTTCTTCAGTTATGTTAGAAACCTGGGCGGAAACCCTCAGATATGCGCAGAGTTAGTTCATAATGGCAAAAAATACACTTAACCCACAGATATTGCCAACATACTGGCAGACAGGTTCAGTGCAAATTTCTCCCCTCCCTCCCCCAAACGACGAAATAAATCTCTCAGCTGAATGCAACCTCCCTGAAATCTCAGATGTCCAGGTGAGAGCTGCCCTCAGCAAAGCTAAAAATACAGCATCCATGGGACCTGACGGTGTCCTGGGTTGCGTGCTACGTGAACTCCTAGAGGAGCTAAACCTGCACATAAGAATGCTGTTTAATCTTAGCCTTGCTACAGGATACATCCCTGAACACTGGCGTACAACTACAGTGGGTCCCACTCCACAAAGGTGGCACCTCTACAGACCCTGGAAACTACCACCCCATAAGCTTGACCAGCCTGGTCTGAAAAGCTATGGAAAGGATCATTATGGAACTCATAAACAAAGACATTGTGGACCCTACAGACAATTGACCCTACCCAGTTTGGCTTTGTAAAAGGCAGATCCTGTCTTTTAAACCTGGTGGACTTTTTTGAAACGGTCACTAGAGCCATCGATGAAGGAAAAGCAGTTCATACAGCCTACCTGGATCTGGCAAAAGCCTTCGACACAATACCCCACTCAGGCATCATAGACAAGCTCAACAGCTTAAATGTAAACCCGTTTGTCACAAGATGGGTTGCAAACTGGCTAAAGGACAGAACCCACAAAGTCAGAATAGCTGGAGCTATGTCAGACTCTAAGCCAGTCACAAGTGGAGTCCCACAGGGCTCTGTCTTGGGACCCCTTTTGTTCGGCATTTATTTCTCAGATGTGCAGGCAAGCATAGGGGGGTTATGGCTGACAAAGTTTGCAGACGACTGCAAACTAGGCGCCATAGTCGACACACCAGCTGACACATGCATCCTCCAGAAGGGCCTCACAGAAACAGACGACTGGTGCCAGAGCCATGGCCTTAAACTAAATGCCAAAAAATGTATAGTCATCCCCTTTGGAAAAAACAAAGTACCCACAAATTACCACATAGATGATAATCCATTAAGTACGGAAAAAGTAATCGGAGACCTGGGGACCCAAGTTGACAGTGACCTCTCATTTGACACCCACGTCGCCAAAGTGGTTAGAAAGACCTTCTACCTTGCCCACCTTATCATGAAGGGATTCACATCCAGATCAAAGGATGTCATTGTACCCTTATATTCCTCCCTTATCAGGCCTATGATCGAGTACAATGCCCCATTTGGTATGTACCTCACCCGGCACCTGCAGCAGCTGGAGAGACCCCAAAAGCACCTTACCATGAGGATCAAGGGTCTCCAGCATATGTCATATGCTGCCAGACTGAAAAAGCTCCAGCTCTATTCAGTAGCATACCGCCTGCTCAGAGGTGATCTGTGCCTTACGTACAAGGCCATGTCCAATTCAGAATTAATGGACATGCTCCACCTCAAAAAATCCAAATCCATCAGAGCCACAAGAACTAAAGATCTAAACCTCAGCACAGATATGAATAGGACATGCTGGAGGGACAGATTCATAACCCAGAGGCTTCCCGCACTCTGGAACAGGTTACCTGTCCATGTTAGGCAGAGCCCCTCACTGACTCTCTTCAAGAGAAATCTGGACGAATGGATGGGTGATCGTAGATTTACCCCGGGGTCATCTCTGTGTCATTGCTAGATAGAGGCACAGTAAACTAAATTTAATTTAAATTGTACACTTTTGTATCATTACATGGGGTGGCGAAAGCCACATACACTTTGGCTAGGCTTATAAATACCCTAGGGCAGATAGCCTAGTACTAATCTATGAAACTATGAAAAGATTTGACCAAAGGATGTATACTGCTGTCAGTGTTGCATTAATTCCTTGTTCTCGAAATTCCACAGACAGCAGATGTGATTCTCAGAATAGCAGAACTGAAAGCATGAATGTGGGGCGAATGTCTAGTCTGATGTCGTACTGTCTTGCAGTATTCCCCTCCCCATCCAAGGCACAAAAATCTTGTAGTTAGTACATATAGTTGTCAAGGTATGAGAGTGGTACCATTTACAGAAAGTGCTTTAACTGCATAACAACAAGTTTAAAGGTTTGTATTTTTTAATCCTAGTTTATTTTTCTAGATTTCAAGAATTTCATGATCAGGCCTGCACTTTTGAACTGGAGCCTCATTAGCTATTTTGTGTGTTGCATATGGGTTCTGTGGAGTCGTTAGTCCTCAGACAAAATTTCCTCATGCTTGATTTCCCAGACAAGAACACTGTGAAGACGATATCACTGGATATACCTTTGCAGCTACTGATTCTGCTTCTCAGACTGCTTTTCCTAGTGTATGCAGGATAGATTGACTTTTGTTATCTGTGCTGTAAGGGAAAGTCATGCAGAGAGTTTTGATGCCCTGTTTACAGGCAACACCCTGTTTCTCTTAAATGCCAAAGTGCCAATTAAGGACTTTCGGCAACATATTAAAGACTTTTTTTTTTTACATTGGAAAAAACATCTATAGTCTTTTTGCAAAACAGCCTTTAGGCCATTGTATTAGCAACCTTAACATCAGACTCCCATTAGCTGTCAAGGACCAGACTACCTCTCCAGTCTACCCTCATATGGCTTACAGGTATGGTCCTACAACAGTTCAGACTACATAGTTTGTAAAGCAACAGTTGTGAATTTGAAGGAAAATGGTTCATATCTGGGAAGGCTCAATAAACTGTTTAGAAATGTAGCCTCAGTAGCACGTTCCATCATCTGTTGAGATCAGCTTGCAGATACAACCCCAGCTTGTGCTGTGAATAGCAGCTGCTGAGTAAACTGCCTGTAGTGAAGGAAGGCTTAAGGTTCACCTTTGCATGCCATAGGTCCCAAGCACCCTGGCCTTCATCCTCTAGTAAAACGTGTGAATTCAGTAGCAAACATACGTCCTGTTTTCCCTCACCACTGATGGATGTGCTAGAGTTGTACAAGGATCACTGCCAGGGCTGGTAGTTGAAGTATTGCAGCATAACATAGGTAATGTATTCATGTATTTAATCGGTTTCTGACAGGGCTATTTAACTATGTATTCTTTTAACTTTTTTGCCTTGCCTTCCAGGTTTATAGTAATTTCTATTTGGAGTGAGATATTATTCCCGTTTCCAGCACAGATAACCTAGTTCTGAATTTGCAGTGATACAAGGCCTCTCTTAGTGGACTGAGATGATTCCCTTGGTGTGCTTGGTCTGCCGACAGCACTGACGTCAGACTTAAAAGTGCCATCAGCTGCTGGCAGTGTATATCTTCACAGATCTATACACCAGCATGTGCATGAGGGTTCCACAGCAAACTATTAACACAGGTTGAAGAGTTGTCATGACATTCCACATTTTGTGTTGGTGTCAGACATCTCTTGCCTGGTGGGTTTTTCCACCTTATCCGAGGAGAGGTGAACTCTTTTTTTTCCTCTGGGAGAAATGCATGTCAGCCTCTAGTGTTGCTGTGCATTTCTCTGCCCTTCATACTATAGTTCTCCATGTGATCACCCAAATCTATTGTAATCATATGAGGCAAGCAATTGTTAATGAACAAATTAAAAATAAAATAAATTGATACAAGCACAGATACTGACTTTTAAATAAAACAGTTATGGAGATTATCTGAATGTGCAGAAAGGGTGCAAAGAAGTAGGTTGGGTGTAAAAGATCATACTCGCTTTGCAGAGAGGCACTTCTGGCTAGTTTGGCAGTGTACCTAAGGGAAGACGCTGCCTTACAATAGGCCTGAATAAATGTTGAAGCTTGTTTTTTGATTTCCCTGCTTCATCCAAACAATTCATTGGCTTTTTTTTTTTTTTTGCTGTTGTATTCTACACAGGTGGACTTTTTTTTTTGTCCTTGCTCAGTTTTGCACTCCAGCTGAAGCATGAAAAGTGAACACATTTCTTTAGAAGTAGAAAAAACTGCATCTTTATTCTTTCATTTAGGTTAGAGATGCACATATTAATTTTATGGCCCTGGGTGGCTGTTTCCTGTACTGAGTTTGGTGAGGTGTCAGGTCTTTCAATGCAATCTCTCTCTCTCTCTCTCTCTCATACCATTCCATTTGGTTGTACCAACTTCAAGCTCACAGCTTGGTTTCTAGAGTACATCCAGTCATTCCTCAGGTTGAAAGAAGATGATGTTGCATCCTTTGCTTTAAAACTTCTACTGCCGTTGCTTACAGTGCCAAATAGAACGGTTTCTGGTGGAGGTAAGCCTTAACTAGTTTTCCTATCGGAAGCCGAACAGGCTCCTCTTTGATGTAGCTCACAAGATAGTAACGTATTAAAGAGGGTGACGAATTTGCTTTTTCTGATTGTCCTGGAAAGAAAGCTGTTTGTTAGAAAAAAAATCTATATCTATCTATATAAATGGTCTTTAATGATGCTAAAACCATTTGTTCTGAAACACATAACATCAAAAAACTTTAAAAATAAACAAAAGTGTTTTTGCAGGAGGTAACCCTTCCTCCACCCCCACTTATTATATATTCCAACTCCAAGATCACACAACAGTGGGGAAAACTGCAAACTCCCAGTAATGGTATGATCTCACAAAGAACACCCAACATGCACTTACACAAGTATCACAAATCTAAATGTACATGGTCAAAACCTACATTAATATATGCATTCATATAGTGCTTAAAATCCAAAATTACACCAAATTCATTTAGACCACATGAAATACGTACACACACATGGGTCTATATTAAATCAAAAATTGAATTCACCAAATGGTATTTACATCAAAAATACTATTCAACAAATTTGCTCTTGTGGGGGACTGTGCACCCCACACCCCCTGCTAATTATATATACCAACTCTGAGATCGCACTACAGTGAAGAAAGGGCAAATTTTCTGATCTTCACTGTACTGCAATCGCAATATTAAGAATTTGCTGAATGGTATTTTCGATGTAAATATCATTCAGTGAATTCAATTTTCGATTATTCAATATAGACCACACACACACAAGTCCTGGGTCATAGTTTGCTTTTACCCTCTACCTGCTGTTCAGGACTGTTTGCATTACCTCAAACATCTGGTTGATTTGGTTTTAGGTTTGCCTACTGCAGCAGTGTGTTCCATGACCTAGATGACTTTTTGTGACTTAGCAGAGGATAAATCTTTTAGCCATCAGAGGTTAACAAGGCATTTCCTGAGAGAAATCATGTATCTGAAATCCTCTATCCATAAGCCCAGCCCTACTCTGAACTCTTAATTTTGTAATTTAAAGAAACGTTCACTCTCTTCTTTTGAGCAATCTCTTGTATAGCTGATAGGTATGCATCTCAGAAGAACCCTTTTCTCATAACTATCACCTTTACCTGAAGAATATTGGAATACTATTCTGTTGTGTAAACAACCTTGTTTTATGTTTCAGAAGGGACTATATCCCCTTCAGAACCATTTAATTTTACACAAAGGTCACCCTAAAATTAAATGATCACCACCTCCTTCTGGTCTTAAGTGAGTCATGGTTGAAAACTAGTATCAATGCTTTTTGTCCATGAAAGTGAAGACCCTCTGCAAAATAAACACCATGTCTGTTTTATGTTGGAATGCAAAGCCAGTGATTTTTAAGGTGTGTATAATGTACAAATCATAGTGCAGAATGCTGTTACATATGGGACAATTGTATAAAATGTATGATCTTAATCTCTGTACCTTTTACTGTTTCACTGTATGCACTCTGCTGTTTTTTCCTACTAGTTTCCTACTTCCTAGAGGTCTAATGATGGCGAGTGGACTTCAGAAGTTCATTGAACTGTAAGCACAGCACAGAGCTCAGAACTGAATGTAATAAGCAGGCAGAGTGGAGTGTTAAGCAGAATAGTTTTGGAGAGAAGGAATTTGAGTTAAGGTCTTCTCGCCTTAGCTGTTAACGCTGCACTGTATGCCCTATGCTGTAAAGAGTTTCTTTCACAGGTGGTCCAGCATTTTGTGAGCAGAATGCATAACTGAACAGCAATGTGCTGAGAAGGTTTTTAATGCATGTTAATAGTGGGGCAGCTAAAAGAAATGTAAAAATCTTGAAGATAAAAATTTGTTTGGGCACAAGGTGTTATTCAGAGTGTGCAGGTTGTTGCTTGTAACTGAAATGAAGAAAAAAGCATCCAACAGGGCCGGATACAGTAATAGAGTCAGGAACATTTATGAGCATTTATAATCGTACAGAGGCAGAAATTAAAGGAAGAAGGGCAAAAACTGTTATTGCCTCACCAATGAATTTGTACACACAGGGTCAGATTCAAAAGACTTGCCATCCATTTTATGTAACTTATTATGGTATAAGGCCTAACTAAAAGGTAGGTTTACACCACAATAAATGACTTGCATTGAAAGTAAGTCTTTTGGAATAGGGACAAGCATACATGGAAGTAAATCACTTATACCAAGAGCTAATCTATTGGAATTGGGTCCATAAGGTCCTGTACTTGCGCGCTATACAAAAAGATACCTCAAACTGCAGTTGTGAAACGTGACTCATACAGTCATAAAAGCCAGTTTCTTTTATTATCTTTTTCTGCATATCAATTGAAGTGCACAGTGCTAAATAATACATTAACAATCCTTTAAACAAATTATGTTGAAGATTATATTGTCAAGCAAATTGTGTATGTAAAACCTTAATATAGAACTGTGATTAGAGGGGCGATTACAATAACCACCAGAAACACAATGCACATACTACATTACATGAAGTAGGAGAGCATAATTTATTTCAGGAAACTGTATTACATTCTCCTTTGATGTCCTTCAAGAATGCAACTGCAGTCATAACATGTGGGTTGTCCTGCCTCAGGCAGCCCTCGGTCGGCCGGATTCCAAAGTCTGGGTCTGACGTCGGCTGATGTCGCATTTCTCTCCGACGTCAGAGCGGCTGGAGTATATAAGCATCAGCCAACGCCATTTTCTTCAGTCTTTCTTGCCGCGCGGTGCCTGAAGCAGAAGCAGTTCGCAAGTGCCGGTCGGTCAGCTCCTGTATTCTACGATACCGAAGTCATCAAAAAAGCTAAGTACCCCGTTGGGGACCTTTTCTTGCCTCAGCCGATGTCAGAAATTACTGAAAAAGTTAACAATTGTCTTTCTTGTGGTAAACAAATACCTCATAAGGATTTCCACTCTTACTGTCTCCCTTGCCTGGGCCCAGACCATGATGTCTCGGCCTGTGTAGCCTGTGCTCGCTTCAACAAGCGCACTATCAGGCACTGGGCGGAGTTCGCTGAAGATTTTTTCAGCGATAATTTTGCTTACACCATGCCGTCGGATCTTCCAACATCGCAAACTCCCAAAAAGCGAAAAGACCGGGACCGACATCCTCAGCCCACGTCTACTACCGACTCCAAGCCAAAACCTAGCGCGAGTGCTTCGGTTCCCTCTGAGACGGTCTCTCCACTGCTCCGAACCGAAGACACCGCATTACCGACGACTCCGATTCCAGACATTACTCCGACACCAGTTATAGATTTTCCTCCGGATACCGAAACCGAGGAAATGCCCGAGACCATTGCTGTAGACAAGGTCACTCCTGCACGTGGAGCTGCCAGGCCCCCTATGGCCATGTCTATTAAGGCCTACACTAGGGCTAAGGCAGCCAGCAAAACAAAGCATATTACTTCTAAATCCTTACCTCAGCCGACTCCAGAGACACAAATTATGTCCATGGCTGCTGATTTAATTTCCATGATTAGAGGTTCACAGGCCCATCCTGAGAGAGGATCCCAGCCCCCTCCTGATAAAAGGCCCCGGGTTGAACCCTCTGACCCTACTTCTTCAGATGAAGTTTCTGAGGGCTCTGTCCACTCTGATAGCCAGGAAGAGCTCTTTCAGACCTATGAGGACTCGGATGCAGAAGATTCCATCCCCTCGGCCTCCCCTCATGAGGATATTTCTTTTGGGGAAGTTCTGCACACCATGAGGGAACATTTCAAGTGGCAAGGTCAGGAATATTCTGATTCTAGGAAACGCCTTAGGACTTTCCTTAAGAAGCCTCAGCACAGGCCCTTAGCTATTCCTCCTGTACTTGATGTTCTGGATGATTTGTATTCTGACTCTAGTGCTACCCCTGATTCGCTTCCTCCTGCTCCAGCCAAGCCAGACAGGTATTACAGGGTCCCAGAAACTCATTCCCATTTATTCAGGGCCCATACTGCTGACTTAGAAACTATTTCACAGGGGCCTAAAGGAGTTTCAGCCTCCACCTCAAAAATCCTTTGCCCTCCAACAGGGAAGCTAGGTCATTAGAGAGATGGGGCAAAAGGTTTACACATCCACTACCTTATCTATGAGAGCTTTAAATTGCCTTTTTCATATGTTACAATATCAGGATTATCTGTTAGAAGATTTACAAAAATCATTAGCCACTCCTGATCCTTTAGACAGGAAGACTTTGCAGGAAGCTGTACATAACACTCAGCAAGTAAGCAATCACTTCCTGCAGTGTGGATATGATGCACTGGAAGCTTTATGTAGGGCAGCTATGACAGGGGCAGTCATTCGTAGACATGCTTGGTTAAAAGATTAACCTCTACCAGATCATGTAAAACAAAACTTCTGGATGCACCTTTGGAAAAGAACAAGCTTTTTGGTGCAAATGCTAAGGATGTGTTAAAGACCATCGAAGAAAAAGCAAAATCAGTTCAGACAGTGAAAGATTTCCTCCAGGTTCAACCCCCCAGATTCAGTAGGAATTGGCCTTCAAAAAACTGGTCCTTTCCTAATCCAGAAAAGTTTCAAAGGGGTAAGAACAGACGTGGACGAGGAAGAGGCCAATACAGAGGCCCTTACAGGGGACGACAATGGCAGCCAGGAAACCAAAGAAGTGACGCAGGGGTTTCACCTGCCCCACAACCACAATCTCAATGACTTTCCTCTACTACCGCCTACCAGGGAACAACTAGAAGCTCCCTTGGGCGGGAAGTTTTCTCTGTTTGCAGAAAACTTGCACAGACTGACAAAGGACAAATGGATTTTGGACATTATAGACCGAGGGTACAGGTTTCTTTTTCATACCTTACCAAGAAAACAAGGCATGCCAAACCTACCACAAAATCAGAGGGCAGAGGTTATCAAGCAAATCACTCTGCTGACTCAGATGAAAGCAATAGAAAGAGTTCCACAACAAGAACAAGACCAGGGGTTTTACTCAAGACTGTTCCTTGTTCCAAGAAAAGAATCTCAATGGAGACCAATACTGGACTTGTCCGCATTAAACACCTTTCTCATAGTACCAAAGTTCAAAATGCTGACCTTACAGCAACTCCTTCCCATGCTGGGCAAGGGGTCGTGGCTGATTACTCTGGACCTCAAGGAGGCATACCTGCATGTCCCTACCAGACACAGTTGCAGAAGATACCTCAGATTTCTTGCAGGGCCAGAGCATTATCAATTCTCAGCATTGCCATTTGGCTTATCTACTGCGCCCAGAGTATTCACAAAATGCCTGGCTTCAGTAATTGCTCATTGCAGGCTCCAGGGGATACAAATTTACCCATACCTGGATGACTGCCTCATACAAGCGGATGACAAATTGATGTTGACAAAAAACCTGGATTATGTCATACGATTACTTCAAGCTCTGGGATACACAGTCAACTTCCAAAAGTCAAGACTGCAGCCATCCCAGCAAATAATCTTCTTAGGAGCCAAAATAGACACAGCCTCTCAGATGGCTTACCTGACAGAAGACAAGCAAGAAGAAGTTAACTCATTATTTCAAAGGTTTAGCAAATCTCACCCAGATGACTGCAAGGAGATTCCTGCAGGCCCTGGGTTACATGGCATCCTGCATTCTCCTGGTTCCATTAGCAAGACTACACATGAGAAAGCTTCAATGGTACCTAAAAAGCATTTGGTCTCAACACAGCAACAACTTGGAGACAATCATACCACTCATTCCATGCCTACAAAAGGAATTCCTATGGTGGGCCTCGGTGAGCCAGGCAAACACAGGTATGTCATTCAAAAAACCACAGATAACACAGACCATGACTACAGATGCCTCAGACCTTGGATGGGGGGCGCACATGGAAGGCAGGTGTATACAAGGACAATGGTCTCCAAAGGAAACCCATCTGCATATAAACCAAAAGGAAATGCTGGCAGTAATGCATGCCATCGAGGCCTTTCAACACCAACTCCAGCAAGGCCATTTACTGATACGGACAGACAACACCACTGTGATGTGGTACATAAACAAGCAAGGGGGCACCCACTCTTACCCCCTTTGCAGACTGACAATGCAGCTTTGGGAGAAATCACTGAGCCTAAACATCCAGTTACAATCCCAGTTTGTTCTAGGAAAAGACAATGTGTTGGCGGACAGCCTAAGCAGGAATTTCACAGATCCACACGAGTGGAGGTTACATCCGAAGGCCTTCAGGCAACTCACTTCGACATGGGGCAAGCCAGAAGTGGACCTATTTGCCTCTCACCTCAACCATCTTCTACCAAAATTCTGCACAAGGACATACCATCCAAAAGCTTGGAAAATAGATGCCCTCTCATTCAAATGGAACTCCCTAGCAATCTATGCTTTCCCACCTCTGCCTCTGATGACCTCAGTATTACTAAAGATCAAAGCAGAGAAACCCAAGGGAATCATAATAGCTCCGGACTGGCCAAGACAACACTGGTACCCACTACTACGGAGCATATGTCACACCAGGAGGTGGGCCCTTCCCCAGTGGCCTCTACTTTTGACTCAACACACTTTCGAAACACTGCATCCAAATCTTCAGACACTGCAGCTAACAGCCTGGGAGATCCCATAAATAAATTCAGCTTATCTCTCTCCAAGGAAGTTCAGCGGATACTAACAGAGGCTCGAAGACCATCCACCAGAAAGGTTTACTTAGCAAAGTGGAAAAGATTCAGCAATTGGAACACCAGCAAGGAACATGATGCATCATTGTTGAACATCCCACTCATCTTGGAATATTTGGCAGATATGTTGAAGAACGGCCTCTCATATTCTTCCATAAAGATAAATGCATCTGCTTTTTCAGCTAGGTACAACACTGATCCTCCTGTTTTTTCTCACCCTTTACTAAGGCAATTCCTCAGGGGAATCAAGAACATTAAGCCACCAAGAAAGGCCCCAGTGCCAGCCTGGGACTTCAATTTTGTCCTAGAAAAACTGACTCTACCTCCATTTGAGCCAGCAGCTTCAGTTGACTTGCAATTTCTCTCTTGGAAGACAGCTTTCCTGTTGGCAATTACATCAGCAAGAAGGGTTTCGGAGCTACAGGCCCTAATGGCAATACCACCCTTTATTATTTTTCACAGAGACAGAGTTTCATTAAGGGCCAACCCTACTTTCATGCCAAAGGTGGTATCTAGGGTTTCTTTAAATCAAGCAATTCAACTGCCTGCTTTCTTCCCCAATCCTGAGAACAAGGGGGAAAGACTGTTGCACACATTGGACATACACAGACAACTTCGTTACTACCTGGACAGAACCAAGGCCAGTAGGAAGTCTGAACAACTTTTTGTAGCTTATGCCCCTGCAGTCCAAGGAAAAGCAATTTCAAAACAGACTATTTCAAAATGGATTGGACATTGCATCAGATTCTGTTATTCCTTTCATGGAAAGGCTGTTCCAGCCAATGTCAGACCACATTCCACCAGAGCTACAGCCACCTCTACAGCATTCTTAAGAGGGGTGCCTACTAAGGACATTCTAGAGGCTGCTACATGGAGCTCCGTGCATACATTCTCCAAACACTACAATCTCCCTCTATACTCCAGATCCAGAGCAGGCTTTGCTTCGGCAGTCCTGCAGGGTTTGATTGCCACACCATCTTTTTCCTAGAGCATTCCTCCTCCCCAGCTAAGCTATGGTATTCTACCCACATGTTATGACTGCAGTTGCATTCTTGAAGGACATAGTACAGTTTTGTACCTACCATAAATGTAGATGTCCGATAGACATGCAACTGCAGTCGGATTTTCCCACCCTCCATACCCCTCTATGCCTAGGGTCCACTCCTATCCCTGTTTCTCTTAGCTGGGGATATCTGTTATGGTGTATTTGTTTTATTGCTCATTTATTTGTTTGGAATCCTGTTTTTGTCTTCCAATTTGATTACAGCCTTCCTTGGAGGGCACGTGGCATCTGGGGCAAGAAACACTGAAGAAAATGGCGTCGGCTGATGCTTATATACTCCAGCCGCTCTGACGACGTTGGAGAGAAATGCGACATCAGCCCCAGACTTTGGAATCCGGCCGACCGAGGGCTGCCTGAGGCAGGACAACCCACATGTTATGACTGCAGTTGCATGTCTATCGGCCATCTAAATTTATGGTAGGTACAAAACTGTACTTTTTGAAGTAAATACTGAATATCAAAAGAAATCAGAATTAGTATGTAGAAATAAAAAAGAGAGAACAGAACTTGTATTTCTGTTACTAATGAGGCAGTACAGCTGTGACTGTCACTATTTCAAATTGTTGCAGGATTTATTAGTTTAGTATTGAATTATAGTAAGGATAATTATATTAGCAAAATAATTTTATGACTATATTTAGTAGTGATGAGTTGGAGAAAACTGTAGTTATGGAATAATTAAATGTTCAGTTAACATTGCAATAAACTGTTCAGGAATTGTGTTTATAGTGTTGTAGCATATGGAGTTCATAATACTGATCATTGTGTGATGTTCAAGGTTTAATATTTAAAGGGTAAAACTGAAGACGCTCCTGTTTCACGTAGAGGTCGGAGAAAAGTAGAGTGATGTTTAAAAGGAAGAAAAGATAAACACGAAGCATGGATAATATTTGTTGTGTAATTGTGGATTGAGAAAAGAAACTAAATACTTTCTTAAAATTAAAACAAAATTAAGCGAGATCAGGGCCAGATGTCTGCTAAGGTAAATGGTTGGGAAAATTTGGATTGCACCATACACAACACATGGAAATAGGTTACAAGATTAAAAGTTTGAAAGTGTCTTGAAATGAAAAATATGTAAGATGGCTGAACTGTGTGCAGCAAAATAATGAAAAAAAAAAAAAAGTAAAGGCGATCAGTGGGACCTTATAGTTTGTTACAGATAGTGTAGACTGAAAAAGTTGACATTTGGATTTGATCATTACCAAGTATAGTAGTTCAAAAAGTGTGGTTATTGTCAAGTAAAATAGATTGGGGGGGGGGGTTATGTAAGACCATCTCAGTAATTCAGTTGAGAACTCAGCTTTGAAGTCAAAAAGTGGAAAATGCATATTCTGTGAACTAAGCAGCCAGTCAAAACTTCTGACTGAACATTCTAACAGAGATGTTATTTCTGTTAGCTTGTAAACAGCTGCATAGATCCATCTGTTCTCTTCCAAAGTAAATACAATGCTAAATTTAAGAATAAACCAGTGGTAGAACCCATATATTATCCTACATATCCATACATTATCCTCTATAATAAAAGAAAAAAATAACTCATGTAGGCAAAAATAAATTTAATTCTCAAGATGATGATAATGCTCTTGCTAAACTTAACAGAAAACTCCAGTCCCTAATAGAATCAATCAAAGCCAGATATGAAGTAAAAGCAGCCACCCAGAGGAAGGATAACCACAAAGTCTTATTGAATTATATTAGAAACCTCAGAAACAATGCACAGCGCTAACAGTAAATTATATCACATATTTTGATCCAGAGGACATAGCCAATCTACTAGGGGACAAATTTAGCTCAAACGTCATCTCCCCTTTCTAGTGCTGTATTCCCTTATCACAAACTTGCACCTACCCCTTCCCATCAAATCTCTCAATAACAAGTCCTCAGCTCGCTACACAAGAATACAAATGCTACCTTCTTGGGAACAGAGAATGTACTGGGCTGCCTACTGTTCAGCCTGAAATAGGACTTTTCAGCCCTTCTACAGAAGATCCTTCAATGTCCACCTCCCTACAGGCTTTGTGCCAGATGAATGGAGGGTAGCAGCAGTAATCCCCTTGAACAAAGGTGGGGTGGCAAATGATGAGGGTAATTTTAGGCATGAAGCCTTGCTACACTTATTGGTGAGGCTATGTAATTAATAAATAAGAATACAGGAAACCTGCAAACTCTTGATCGGAGACAGTTTGGTTTAATTAAGGGGAAATTCTGCCTACTTAACCTGGTTAACTATGTGAAAGTTACTGAAGCAATGGATGAGAGTAGTACACACCTCGTATCTAAACATCTCAAAGGCATTCAACATCATCCAACATTCAGGCTTTGTAGATAATCTCTCCCAATTAAATGTAAACCCCATGTAGCTTGTTGATTAGCAAACAAATAGAACCCAAGAAATTAGGAATGAAACATTTACTTCCTACAACACACCTGTCACTAGCAGTGTACCTTATGGTTCAGTCCTTGGGACACACCTCTTGGGCATTTACTTCTCAGAGGTCAAAGCAAATGTTAAGAGTTTGTGGCTGACCAGGTTTTCAGATAGATGTAAACTTGGTGCCATAATAAATTTCCAGGAAAAACCTCCAAGGGGGATTTTCCCAAATAAATAGATGGTGTCCAACCTTGTAACTATCACATTGATAACACATCCCTAAAAGATATCCCATAGTCAGGGTTCTAGGATCCTATGTCGACAATGAGCTGTCCTTTCATCATCAAGTATCCACTATTGTAAGGAAGTCCTTTCATTGCACAGCTTATTTCTAAAAACATGACATCCAGATCCAGGGATTTAATCATTCCATTGTAATCAGCTCAAATCAGTCCAACCATTGCATGTAATGCCCCTTTCAGGATGTACCTGTTCAAACACTTGGCACAGCTGGAATGACCACAATGTTTTCTCATTAAATAATCAAGGGCCTAAATCATAAAAATTATGCAGACAATCTCAAAGCTTTGTTCTTTTCTTCAATATTATGTAGGCTACTAAGAGGTGACCTCTGCCTTGCATATAAAACCTAAACCGTATCCTGATAAGACCTGTTACAGCCAATCAAGGGATCACAATCTCTTTTACAACATAAACAAGACATGTTGGAGGGATCGATATGTACCACAGACAGTACCTCTCATCAAAACTGTCTTCCACTTTGCATAAAGCAAATTACTTTTCGTACTCTATTCAAATGCAATCTGGATGACCAGATGGGGAAACCATAAACTCATCTCTACCTTAGCATCCATGCCCCTTATAGAAAGGGGTAACAAGTAAATGCTTGTTCTGGGGACTGCCACAAGTGTCTGTGTGTATGTGTATGTGTATGTGTATATATATATATATATATATATATATATATATATATATATATATATATATGGGTTTACTTTGACCGATCAAAATCTCACTTGTGCAAAATGCAAGTAAGCGAGTCTGGTTCAGCGAAAGTGTAGTTACGCAAAAATGCACTTTCGTGTAAACCACATCAATGAAGAACATTCGCTGGTCCTCGAGAGAGGAGCCTGTAATGTGTATATGACTTAAGTGATCGTGGTACAGTGAGGATAAGGGAATATTCCCTTTACCCACTGTAATGTAATCTCTATGTTGGTGTATATAAGTAGCAATGGTGTGGAGTGTGCAGCCCTCCACATGGGGGCTGCAGGGGGTCTTGCCCCCCTGCATAATTGTGTTTTCAAGCTTTGTTTTTTTTTTTTTTTTTATTTTGATTCTTTTTATGTTCGTTGATGTGGTTTTCGCAAAAGTACATTTTTATGTAATTGCAGTTGTGCTGAACCGGACTTGCTTACTTGCATTTCGTACAAGTGAGTTTTCGATGGGTCAAAGTAGACCCGTGTGTGTGTATGTATATTTGTATATATATATATATATATATATATATATATATATATATATATATGCCCTAGTTAAGAATGGCAGGTTACTTAATTAGCTTTCTCAGGCTCAAACCCTGTTCCTTAGCGACAAAAGACTTACTCTTCCACACACTAACTACCAACTAAGTTAGCTATCACACTTTATTGGTTGATAAATTTTCTTTTACTGCTTATAGGTTCATAGGTTGGTACTGGGCTATCTGCCCAAAGGCATATATTAGCCCAGCCACGTTATGGGGTATTCACCACCCCTTTAGTAGTTCCCTAGATCCTTGTACCCTTGGCCCCTATCTAATAGTGCTGTTGGTGTGATCCCTGGTGTGGACTTTGTTACCCATCCACTCATCAAGGTTCCTCTTGAAGAGTGATAATGCGGGGCTCTGTCTTATGTAGATCGGGACCCTGTTCCATAGTAAGGGAAGTATCTGCGAAGGGAATCTGTCCCTCCAGCATGTTCTATTCATTGTTGTGTTGAGGTTTATATCCCTAGAGTGTGTAGCTCAAGTAGATTTGGTTTTGCTAAGATGGAGAATGTTCAACAATTCTGGGTTGGACATGGCTCTGTACGTTAGACAGAGATTGCCTCTGAGAAAGCGTTATGCAGCAGAGAACAGTCTTAGCTTTTTCAATCGTGCTGCATAGGGCAACTGTTTGAGGCCAGTAATCCTCTTGGTTAGGTACCTCTGTGGTCTCTCCAGCTTAATGGAAAAAATCGTCAAAAACTACAGGGGTGTATGTTCAAGGAATGTGAGTTTCAAGGAAAGAGAAGTTTACTATTGCTCATGTGAAGTCAGTTTTCAGTGTGCAGCTGTTTTGTTTGAAAAATAGCTGTCATAGGTTCATAGATTAGTACTAGGCTAACTGCCCTTACAAACCATTTTAAGCCTAGCCAATTATCCTTTGTGAGACACAATTTCAAACCCTGCACCTTGTGTTTGTAAGGCAAACACCTTAACCATTAGGCCACCCTCCCAACCCCGTGTGTTTGTGCTACAGAATTTCAAAGCAGTGTTAGTAGCACAACAGGTTGCATACTTGGATTTGATGCAGAAGGCCATGTAGATGGATTGCTGGTATTGCAGTGCACTTTAAGAGGTAAGGTGTTGCACCTCTGAGTATGTCATCCTTTGGATGAGATGCTAAACTGAGGCCCCATCTGTCTATGTTAATAGTGGGTGCCGTGAGATCTTTTACATCCACATGTACTATCAAAAAGGAGTAGGGGGGAAATCCTTGATGCCCTGGCCAAATTTCCCCTAGAAGTATAAATACCACCAAGGGTCTCCTCCCTGAAAAACATTACTAACCTAGTGGGACAAACCTGCTCAACAATGAATATTTAAATTAAATTCATACCCTACCTTCATTTCAAAAGCAAAGATGATAATGGTATTCATGATAACAATTTTGAACAGTGTTTATGGTAAATAGGGGGAGAAAGACAAGTAATGGGATACCAGAATGTCTGGGGAGGGGGTTGGTCCATTTCCCTGCCTAGGGCGCAATTTGATCATGATCTGGTTGTGCATGGGAATGTAAGGCTTGACATCTTAAGCTCCTCACAGACCAATAGCTTAGTATGCACCTATGAACACTACCACATTCTAAACTGTGAAACAGACTGAAAAAGCCAAGGTTTGCCTCAAACAAATCTTCAAAGGGATCTGCTTGGCAAACAATGAAAGAAGAAAGTGCTTTCTCTTAAGACATCACTTTCTTTGTACAAGTAGTACTGTGTTTCATCTACATTTTTCTAATTAATTTTATTTGTTATATACTTCAGCTGTTTTTCCGAAGTTTTGCTTAATATTTCCTGTCTGAATTTCGTCTGCTTTCGTAAAGTGCTTTTGTGACAAAGCACTACAATAAAAGCAGAAGTGGAGTAAACAGTAAAACTTAGTCATAATAATCAAATCTTGAGATTATTACTCATTAGGTGACGCAAAACTGTGGTTGCACAACCTGGAAAGCCTTCATAACATGCAGATCACTTTCTTGTAGCCTTAATTAAAACAAGTCCTTTGTATAAGTCACGGCATTAAAAAAGCCCACAAGTAAATAAATAGTTGATTTATTAGTCATTCAGTGAGAGCAAACAATATTGTATACTTATCAACTGCATATCTGTACATGAGCCAAAATATGTTTTAATTGTATAAAAAAAATAATACTTAGCAGGGGTGGAATTTTGGTTTAGATTTCCTCTCTCCTAGCCTGAGTATTGGACATTTGGGAATATATGACCACTTTAACTCCTACTCCTGTGAGGTACTATTTCTACATTAACACAACAGCACATCTGCTTGACTGGGATGGGGAGAGGAGTTGCACTTCCTCACTACCATCCTGAAAAAAAAAGCTAAACCATGGTCACAGCTGCCTGAGTCTGAGGATGCTAGAGATATGTTGCACAAAAAAGTAGTAGACATAAAGATTCTTCTTGCAAATCAAACCAATGAAAAAAATAAAAAAATGTGCATATTTTAAAACAAATGGTCTTAAAAGTTATGCATTTCCTTTGTGTGTTGCTTTAAATCATGTATGCACATTTTACTGTATTTGTTTCTGAATAATCATAATTCTGCAAATTATTCTTATTAATGTGTTCACATACATAACATTCATGTGATAAACTACTTATTAAGGAATTTTTGTCTCTTCACAGCTGACCAGCAGCAGCTCCCATGGGTCTCCTCTTATTCACCAGGTCTGCCAAACCCAACTAAGAGCCCCAGACCATCTTCAACACATGCTTAGGGCCAGGAACGTACCCAGAGGTAATGTCATGCTGCTGCAGAGGAGTGTGCTTCTGTTGTTAAGTTCTTGCCCTCTAAAACACTCATATTCCAGGGAAGGACATGCAGTCCTGTCATCCTTCTTCAGTGACAACCTAGCCATAGCTCTGCCCCCCCCCCCCGGGAAGGACAATGCTCCCCATAAATCCCTGGCCTCCACCAAAGACCATTTTTAAGGTGCACACATTTCCAGGATGGGCTGCCCAAACTCCCTGCCTTCACCATCAAGCACTCGAGCTACTGACTGAGCTCAGGTAATGATCTGAGCAGTAGTCAGGATTTTCCTCTGTATGCCACTGGCACGGGCTTATTTTGTGACCTAAAAATATGCCTAGAATTCCTTGTAGTGCATTTAATATTTACAAAAATTTCTTAGTGTTTCATTACTTTATCCTTTTTACATTGTGAAAGCAGTGGAAATAGACAGCTGTGGTACTAAGCATTATTTAAGATCAAACTCATGGAAACCCACAAAGAGTTTATGGGAACTGTCATTAAGCTGAAATACTATGGACTTAAAATGACTACTGAAATCAAAAATATCTGAAAATCTTTATCTATGTCAAGAAGTTAAAAATTTGTACCCAGCAATGTTCAGAATTACCCTACAATAATACTGCCCCCTCTGACCCAGAGGAAATAGGTAATATCCTTTACCCCTAATTATAATTATTGCACCTACCCTCTACACAAGTCCTTTCAGCCCTCTCAAAAGCTCATGATGCCTCATCTGAGCACCCCGGAAGCCACCAAAGTAGCGACTTTGATATTGGGTCTGGTAGTAGAAAGATCAAAAACCTGAATTCACAAGGTTGACCAGTAGAACCATTAGCAGCTTCTTGTTTCTTGAGTGCAAAGCCTGTACAGGGCAGTTGGGCATGATAAGCTCATTCAGATAGCAGGGGACCCCAGATCATGACTACACAGATATACAAATATCAGAATTTGGAGGAAGACCCTATATGAGACACTAATTCTGTGCAGGCCACACATAACAGGCAATGTGTTGGTAACAAATGTGGCAATATGTAACCTGGCTGCAAAAATCTGCACCAACTATAACAGGTCAAGTTCAGTATTAGGCAGTCCCAGGTGTAAAGCATTGCAGTAGTCTAGCCTGAACAACAATTTACAGATCTATTAATTGAATTAGGTGCTTAATTCTGGAGATGATTCTTAGATTGAGAAAACATGACTTTATTACACCCGACACCTGATCTTGAAGTATAAGATGCAAGTCAAGAAAAAATAATGTAAGATTCCGCACCTTCTTAAATTCCAGCTTCATATTGCCATGCATAATGTAACTAAGCAAATATTTGACAGAGGAATCTGTCAGATTTGCATGAACAACAAAGGCCTCAGTTTTAGTGGTGCTCAGTTTTAAATGATTGTTAGTAAGCCAAGTGTGAATGACTTAAAGATTATCAGCCAAAGCCAAAATATGTCATATCTCCTTGGGGAAAAGATCTGAGTGTCATCTGCATACCTGTGGAACACTAGATCCATTTACCTTAGTAACTCTCCAAGACGAAACTTGCACATAGTAAATAGCAAAGGGCCCGAAGTAGAATCTTGTGGGTTTCCACGATCAAAGTTGTATTTGGAAGAAGAATTGAGTCTGATCTGACTCTCTATGTATGGTTAGACAGGTAAGAGCTGAGCCAGTCCTAAACCATAGTGGGAACCCCTCACTAGGACAGAAATTATTCTATTAGGATGCCATGGTCCACTGTGTCAAATACTGTAGAGTATCTCTGATGTCTTCTTGTCAGGAGACATTAACAGTATGGTGAGCATGAAACTATGACTGAGAAGGATCCAGGAGTCCACTAACTTTAAGCTAAGTCTCTAGCTGCTTATAAAAAATTCTCAATAACCTTCCCAACCAATGGGAGGTTGGAGGTAGCATGGTAAATATTCCAATTTGGGGTCTCAAAATGGTTTCTTGAGAGTTGAGATCAACGCCTCTTTCAAGGCTGAAGGAAAAACTCCATCCCTCAATCCAAAACCTGATAAATTACCAGGCATGGTAAATAAGAACTGGCTGTGACCAGCTTGTTAGGGCAATAATCTAGCCTGTATGTTACTAATTACAAGCCAAAGAGCACATTAGTGAACACACCAAAACTGAGATCATTAAACACCAACCAATATGTAAATAACGGGATGGGAAGATAGTCAGGGAAGGTCAGACCTAAGGGAATATATCTTTTCAGTGAAAAACTGAGTATCATTCTGAATTTGGCAAAGTTCTTTAAGTTGATAGGCTGGGGTGCATAGTCTCTCCAACACCAGGAAAAGCACTGCTGGTCGATTAGCCACTGAAGATATCTCCGTTGTCAGAAACTCTGGGGGGATCTGTGCCTGATAGATGTAATAATGTCCATCAAGCTCTACTGATCTACTTACTGACCCCAGCAATAAACTTACTTATGTAAGTAGGACACAATTTATATTGCAGTCCACAGTCCTACAAAGGTCACCAATCCCCATCCCCAAAACAAGGATCTTCTCAAAATTCTACCATCTTCTACTCAAGTTTATACATTCAGGAGACATTCACTCAAACCCAGGATCACCTTAACCATCCCTCAGTTACAGAACCCAATCACCTGTCATATCAGAAATAAAGACCTTAAATTGATTGCCTTAATGCATGCAGTCTTAAGAAATGTACAAGTCTTGAACCATGGCTGGTAACAGAAAATTCTAATATTCTTGCTATATCAGAAACCTGACTGAAGGATGACTGCTGCCTATCTGGTTATATACAGGACAACTACTATATATATATATATATATATATATATATATATATATATATATATATATATATATATATATATATATATATATATATATATATATATATAAACAGACCAGGCCTTAGATCTGGTGGCAGTGCTTCAGTTGTAATCAAAAGGAATGTCTTAATTACAGTTGTGAATTGTACTAATTCTCAGATTACAGATGAGTCCCAACTGGACACTCTCTCACATCGCATTAGGTGGGCATACTCAAATGTGGATTACCACAGTTTACATACCCTACCCTTCTCTGTCTCTCTATTTTATGTAAAACTCTATAACATGTTCCCTAAAGGCATACATAACATGATTACTCTTGGTAATTTCAATATCAGTGCTATTGGGAAAGAGACTCTGCCTCTGAAAAAAAATGTTGCAGCAATTCAGCCTTGTCCAAATCATAAAGGCTGCTACTCAAACCAATACTAGCATTGTCTCTTGTTTCACACTTGACTTAATAATAACCAAGATGCAAAATTAAGTTCCTTAGCACTGAAATACTCTGCAGTATGCTGAGTGACCACTTAACCAATAAATCCATTTTTGTCATTCGGAAAATATAAAAATATAAACAAATCCTCAAATAATATAGAATACAATGCCCCGTTTGGTATGTACCTCTCACAATAAGCTACCAAATCTCAGTACCCTACTCAGTGCTATAGATTTGAATCCACTGTATGCCTTGTCTGAACCCACCTCTGCTTTAGATTTTTTCAAAACAAAACTGACCACAGTTCAAAATATGCTGTAGAAAAAAGAAGGCTTAGATCACAATGATGCCTGTGGCTTTCAATGACTATTAAAAACAAAATGAAAGCCAGAGATTCAGCCTGGAAGACCTGGAAAAGGAAGCCCAATAATAGAGAGCTACACCAAACTTTTCTGATTTTTAAGTAAAGAAACAGTAATTGCAACAAATATTTGCAGAAGCCCTGCATGTTAGACAGACAGGAAGCAAACTGGTCTACACTTAATCAGCTGTGAAAAGAAATAAAACATTTAACAGGGACATTGATGACAAGGTTTAGATCCCTGGAGCGTATGGCTCTGAGGGATTGTGATTTCTTTAAGTGCATGTCCAACAGCTCTGGGTTTGACATGGCCTTGTATGTTAAGCAGAGATCACCTCTGAGTAGACGATATGCGACAGAGTATAGCTGGAGTTTTTAAAGGCGGTCAGTGTAGGGCATCTGCTTTAGGCCTGTGATTCTTTTAGTGAGGTATTTCTGCGGCCTTTCCAGTTGTTGCAGATATCTGGAGAGGTACATACCAAACGGGGCACTGTATTCTATAATGGGTCTAATGAGGGATGAGTACAGTGGGACAATGACCTCCTTTTTTCTGGATGAAAAGCCCTTAGTGATGTATGCCACATAGAAGGAGTTCCTGACTGTTGTGGCGATGCGGTTATCGAAGGTGAGACCACTGTCCACCTGTGTCCCTAAGTCTCTTATAACACTTTCAGTGTTTAGTGTACTGCCACCTATGTGGTAATTCACAGGTACATGTTTTTTTCCCAAAGGGGATAACTGTACATTTCTTGGCATTGAGCTTGAGCCCATGGCCCTGGCACCAAAGCATCTGTTTCTGTACGGCCCTTTTGTAGAGTATCCACATTATTTGGGGATACAATAATGGCTCCCAGTTTGCAGTCATCTGTAAACTTTGTTAGCCAGAGTCCCTTAGTGTTGGCCTGTACTTCAGAGAAGTAGATGCCAAACAAGAACAGTCCCAGGACTGAACCCTGAGGTACTCTGCTTATCACTTGTCTAGAGCTGGATTTGGAGTTGGCTACTTTTACAGTGTGGGTTCTGTCAGTAAGCCAGTTGGCAACCCATCGAGTGACATAGGGATTAATGCCCAGCTTAGTAAGTCTATCTATGATTCCAGAGTGGGGGATGGTGTCAAAGGCCTTGGCGAGGTTCATATAGGCTCTGTGGACTGCCTTACCCTCGTCCACGGCTCTGGAAACTCATTCGAAGAAGTCAATCAGGTTCAAAAGACAAGATTGGCCCTTCACGAACCCAAACTGGGTGGGGTCCAGTTTTTGAAGGTTGCCAATGTCTTCGTTTATAAGTTCCATGATAATACATTCCATGGCCTTGCAGATCAGGCTCGTCAGACTGATGGGGTGATAGTTCCCGGGATCCAAGATGGATCTCCCCTTGTGGAGGGTATGCATTCAGCCCACAATACTCAGAATACAGACTGCCGAGAATATTATCTGCCAATTCATTCTATTAGCAGACTCCTGGATACACCATTGTAATTTGCTAAAAAAATTCCAAATGGCTTTCAGTGTGCCTCATAGGGCCACTTTTGTTCTAAGTACTCTAATTTACAAGGCACTAAAACATGATCATTGTCCCCTTTAATAGTGAAGCTACCCTTACAAGGCAACCTTTATGTACTTAGAAGTACATAGGACACCAGTTTCTCTCTCCAGTATGCTCTCAATTTAAAATTGCTGTAGGTGAGACAGCCTTCACTGGACTAGGACCCACTTCCTGGAACCACCTGCTTACAGATGTCAAAAATCTAGAAACCATTAAAAGTTTCAAAGATAGATTTAAAAATCATCTCTTTACTGAATCTACCTGCAACTGCCACTATGACAATAGTTACGTAATTTATCATTATATATCATGAATAATAGATTATATTTAATAGACTTTTCTCATCCTCTTAATGTAGCATTGCATATGCAAATATTTCACAAGTATATAACAGTGTATTATTCTACTGTGTTTTATACAAATAATAGCTTACATTTTGTATATTTGTATCAGTGCTCTCTGACTGGATCTTTTAATGTCATCCTATTAGCATTCAGTCTTATAATGTTTTGAATTTTATGTACTATTTTGTATATAATATTATTGCTTGAAAGGCCGTGATGTATATTGTGCTCTTTGAGCTTGGGTCATGGCTGAAAAGGGTCAATAGACTATCTACTTACCTGGTGAACAAGTAGTAAATAAATAAGATCAGTCCTGTCACTAAACTCACTTGTTTGTCACTGGTGAAGCTCCAACCTGTGCTCATCTCTACATGTTGAATGAAAAGCAATATCAAACCAAGTTTAACTTCAATTAGTAGGGATAGGGCATTGGGGCCACAGAACCCAAAGTCTGAGACAGAGATTTGTTATAATTCTTGACAAGGACATCCACTGAATCAATATCAGTGTACCTGAGGGTATGCACTTGAAAAAAGATCACCAGTAATGTGGTTAATGTTGGAAACTACCCTCTGTTCAATGTCAGGGGGACTAAGTAACATTAAACCAAAATGGACCAGGAAATGGTTAGACCACAAAACTGGTTTCACCACCAGCTCTGTGGCTGTCAGATCCATCAATCAGACCAAATCCAATGTATGTATGTCCAGCTTTATGCATCACAGAGATAATTACCTGAGAAAACTTGAAACCTTTCATAATACAATTGAATTCATAGGCAGTAAACATTGTTTCATCATTGGCCCAGATATTGAGGATGCCTAGCAACACAATGTGCTGTAAATTGGTGAACACTTGAGGGAACATTCTCATACTACCTGGTGGACATTAGATGAGGAGAAACCTACAGTTTGCTCCAGCAACAAGGCTATGTTCAAAGGAATCTGTCTTTCTGGTGTCCCCTCTGGTTAACCTAAGTTTGTTATTACTACATACAACAATCCCTCCCCGAAATCCTACACCATCCAGAACCATGTATAACTGAGATGATGGGTGGAATGGCTGCAGCTAGATGAGGACCACAATTAATATGTAGCCAAGTCTCTGTTATAAAAGCAAAGTCTGCATCATGCAACAAGTCAGAGGTAATAGTAGTCTTACTGTGTATTACCTTGCATTAGAATATAGAAACCTAGTAGGAGATGGAGGAGAGTGGGTCCCTGCAACCATCCCCCAGTGGTTCATTGGGACCCTGGGTACTATGAAAAGATGAGTTGGCCTCAGAGAAATAGTGTTAGTCCTCCTCCGCAGCATCAGCATACACTCAGACTAATGAAGTGGAGGTCTGTAATGAGGTCCTCCCCAATGCCTATGCAATAACAAAAGACCCATCCAAAGCTGAAACACAGATGTAGAAAGTATAAATTATGTATACTGTATAACACCACAGAGGCCAGGTTCTCTCATATTTGCAACTTTTTCTGAGACCTTCTAGGAAGCACTCCTAGCTCACAATTACGAAAACTTGCAGACAACTGTGGATTGGATGTTTTTTCTGAACTATTTCACAACATGGATTAGTCTATGGGAATTGCTACAAGGACATTAGTTTCAGGCTGTGTGTGAAAAATGTAGTGCAATTCATTTTGATGAAAAATGACATTTCCACATCATATTATATAGGTGACACACCCCTCCAGTCAGTCAATGTCATAAAGGATGTAGGCACATTTGTTGATAATTCCTTATGTTTTGACCATCATGACTCCATGGTTCATAGGTGTGTACTAGGCTAATGGCCCTGGAACCTTTACAAGCCTAGCCCAAAAAAAAAAACAAATTGCCCACGCATCGTGCCACCTGATGTTAGTTCACAGTGTCCATATCCATTAGTGCAACTGGAATGATCCCTGGAGTGAACTTTCTGTTACCCCCTCCACACATCAAGATTTCTCTTGAAGAGGGTCAGTGAGGTGCTCTGCTTGACATGAATGGGAAGCTTATTCCAGAATATGAGCAGTCTTTGGGAGATGAACCTGTCCCTCCAGCATGTTCTGTTAATTGTGGTAATGAGGTTGTGATCTCTGGAGCGTGTGGCGCGGGGGGGGGGGGGATTGGGATTTCTTTAGGTGTAGCATTTCAAGTAGGGCTGGGTCAGACATGGCTTTGTAAGTCAAGCAGAGATCACCTCCAAGTAGATGATAAGAGACTGAGAACAGCTGAAGTTTCTTGAGTCTGTCCATGTAAGATGTGTTTAAGGCCTAAGATTCTTTTTGTGAGGTACTTTTGTGGCCTCTCCAGCTGTTGTAGGTGTCTGTTCAGGTACATGCCAAACAGGGCCTTATATTCGATGATTGGTCTAATGAGGGATGAGTAGAGAGGGGTGATGATCTCTTTCTTCCTGGATGCAAAAACTTTGGTTATAAGATTTGCCACATAGAAGGATTTTTTGACCATAGTGGCAATGTGGTGATCGAAGGTGGCTGTCGACTTGGGTGCCCAGATCTCTTATGGCCCCTTCAGTGTTTAGTGGGCTCCCATCAACGTGATAAATCATGGGAACTATGTTTTTTCAAAGGGGATGATCACGCATTTTTTGGTGTTAAGCTTCAGGCCATGGTTCCGACACCAGTCATTGGTCTCAGAGAGGCCCTTTTGTAGGATTTCTACATCACTTGGGGAGTTGATAATGACTCCTAGCTTGCAGTCATCAGCAAACTTGGTCAGCCAGAGTCCTTATATGTAGGCCTGGACTTTTGAGAAGTAGATGCCAAACAGGAGAGGGCCCAGGACGGTGCCCTGCGGGACTCGACTTGTGACTGATCCACAGTCTGACTTGGAATCTGCAACTTTCACTCTGTGGGTTCTGTCTGTGAGCCAATTTGCAAAACACCCAGTGATGTAAGGATTGATGCCTAGTTTGGTGAGTTTATCAATGATACCTGAGTGGGGAATGGTATCAAAGGCCTTGGCCAGGATGAGGTAGGCTGTATGCTCTGCCTTACCCTCATCCACAGCCTTGGTGACTGCCTCAAAGAAGTCAAACTAGGTTCAGCAGGCAGGATCTCCCCTTGACAAAACCAAACTGTGTGGGGTCAAGAGTTTGGAGATTGCCTATATCTTTGTTAAGCAGGTCCATGAGGATGCGCTCCATAGCTTTGCATACCAGGCTTGTCAGGCTAATGGGAAAATAGTTCCCAGGGTCTGTAGTTGTTCCCCCTTCCCCCGGGATGACAGTAGCAGTGCGCCATTTGTTAGGGACATAGCCTGAGGTAAGGCTGTGACTGAACAGGGCACACAGATGTGATGCCAGTTCATTTTGTTGCTCATGTAGGACGCAGCCAGGGATATTATCAGGTCCCATGAATGCTGTATTCTTGGCTTTTGACAATGCAGCTTTTACCTGTGCTGCAGAAATGGTGGGTACCAGGCTTTCATCTGGTATTGTAATAGGGCCCTTGGGGGGAGAGGGGTTAAAGTTGGCACTGAATCTGTTGGCCAGTATGTTGGCTATATCTCTTGACTCAGTATAGGAGGTACCATTGTGCAATAACTCAGAGCAAATCTGGGTATTGCCTTTGAGGTTATTGATACAGCTATAGAAGTCTTTGTGGTTGTTTTTGGTGTCAGCCACAATTCTGCCATCATAGCTGGCTTTAGAGGATTTGATAAGGGAGCTCAGCTTTTTGTTGTGACTGATAAGGGAGGTTTTCCAGTCTTGTGATTTTTTTCTGCAACAGTTTCTTCCTTCTGTTGTAGAGTTTATTGATGGCTGGGGACCACCAGATTGGCTTCCTTTTTTTGGAGGAGAGCGTCTTAGTTCTATTTGGTATGGCAAGGTCCATGCATTTGTGTACATGCTCGTACAGTGCATTGATGTATGATTCAGTAGTCATGCAGCTATTTTTCATTGGCATGGGTGCCGAGAAGTTAGCCACCTCTGCTTTTAGGAGCCCAAAGTTGGCTTTTTCAGGGTGGTCAACTTAGTGGGGGGGTGTAGGTGAGGTGGAGATTTCCATGGTGATCAGTTTGTTGTCAGATTTAGCCAGGTAGGAACTGACTATAGGTGTGGAGCAATGGTCTCCCATGTTGAGGATAACCAGGTCGAGGATGTTGCTTCCTCTAGTGGGAGTCAGAATGAGCTGGTCCAGGGCATTGGAATTGATAAATTCCAGAAAGTGTTGGGCTTGTACATTGGTACTTGAATAGTTTTCCCAGTTGATGGAAGGGTAGTTGAAGTCACCCAGTATGAGAGTATTGGGTTGGACCTTGACAGATTCCAGCATGCTTAGGAAGTTGGCGTGTGAGTATAGGGACATGTTTGGGGTTTTGTAGCAGACTATGATGTGTATCGCCATCTTACCAGTGTTAGTTGTACCTGAAGTAACTCAGATGCATTATGCTGTAGTTCAGAAAGCCTTTTATCTGCCTATTCTAATTTCCAAATGCCCCTCTCCAGATCCAAAGAAGTCTTAATTGCCCATTACTCATCCCTTATCAGACTTATTACTGAATACAGTGTTTCGTTTGGCATTCACTTGTTTATATGCTATTCGACTTTTACACATCAGAGATTCTTAGCTAAAATGATCAATGGCCTCAAGGTTCCCAGATATCCAGACAGACAGGCAGCCATTAGTCTGCACTCAGTGTCTTACAGACTCTTCATTTGTGATATCTGTCAAGCCTTTCGACCCATAAAAGATCCCATTCTCCTTGACAAGCTATTCTTTTGTAGAGCAAATGGCTCCTCAAATGCTTGGTTAAATATCATAAACCATCGTCAACAGATAAATAAGACACATTGGCATGATAAATTCAATCCCAACATATTCCCCACCTTTGGAATAAACTGTCAGTACATGTCAAACAGAAACCTCCTTTTCACCTTCAATGTAAGCCTAGAAAATTGGAATTGTAGCCTCAAATTCTCTTGCTCTTTCACTACTGCCTTCCTTTTTAGGGTAGACTTTAGAATATGGTTTATTGGCTAGGCTTGCACTCGTTTATAGATTGGTTGCCTAGTGTACATACCCATATTTAACTGGTTACTGCATATATGGTTGCCTAGTACATACTCATGTTTAACTGGTTATTGCATATACACCAACTAAAAATACTTGGCTATACCACCTCAACTTTGCTTGTACATAATGGATATAGAAACATGAGGAAGATGATTTTTAAACTAGCATCATATTTTTTCCAGTTTTGCATCCAGATAGCCTTTTTACTACATTTTCTGCATAGGGTCTTTATGTTCCCTTTTAGCTTATTAGGAAAACATATGCACATGGGTTTATAGGTAAGTACTATGCTAGCTGCCCTTGTGGACCATTTTAAGCCTAGCCAATTTTCTTTTTGTGCTTGAAATAACATATTGCATTTGGTTATAGATTGGCCTTACTCATTCCATGGTAGGTAATTATATATATATTACCCCAATGAGAATAACTGGGTTCATACCATAAATAATTTGAGGGGATCCATGCATGGGAAGAAGCTACCTCTGGCCATTATTAGTACAGGGGGCAGTTCTGGGGTAAATTTTCTGTTTCCCATTCATAAACCAAAGTTGTGCTTGAATGAGGATGGGGAGTCTTTTCCAGAGGTGCAGTATCCTCTGCAAGATATAACTGTCCCTCCAAACCATTCTGTTGATGTTGCAGAAGAGGTTTTGATCCCTAGATCAAGTATTTCTAATGACATTTGACTTGTTGATGTGCAATAAATCCATCAATGAGTCAGAGGATGCCTTGTATGCCAGACACATGTAATCATCTAGCTGTATGTAGTATACCAAGTATAATGAGAGGGATTTGAGTTGGTTCATATAAGACATCTTGTTTAGACCTTGTATCCTTTTAGTGAGGTATCTATGTGGGCATTCCAGGTGTTGCATGTGTCAGGACAAATACATGCCAAAGGGAGCATTAATCTTGGCCTAATGAGGGCTGAGTAAAGGGGACAATGACATCCCTAGATTTATTTATTTTTATTTATTTATTTATATGCCGGGAAGTCAGACTTGGAATGAAGCCCATTTTCAGCAGAGGCCCAGGGAGAAATGCTCTAGACGCATGTCTTTGTAACATGGGAGGAAACTGGAGCACCCAGAGGAAACCCACACAAATACAGGGCGGACATGCAGACTCCACACAGAAGGCACCCCAGCCGAGAATAGACCCAGAGAACCTCTTGCTGTGAGGTGACAAAACTACCACTACATCACTCCACCATCCTAGATCTAGACACAATCCCTTTATTTATAAGTTGCGCAATATATATAAGGACTTTCTTAAACAATGGACAGATGTTGGTCAAAAGTTCAGTCACTGTCCATATAAGTTCCCAAATCCAGAACAACTGGGTCTACTCTTAGGGGTGTATTGTCTGTGTGGTAATTTCCTGGTGTAAATGACTTCCTAAAGGATACAATAATAAATTTTTTGGCATTTAGTTTCTGTCCATGCTTTAGCACCAGTTATTTATTTGGGGCAAATCTTCCTGCAGGATGACCAAGTTATTTGGAGATTCAATGACTACTCCTAGCTTGCAGTCATCTGTAAACTTAGCAGAGCCCTTTGGTATTGGCTTTTACTTCAGAAAAAGTAGATGCCAACAGAAGAGGTCCCAGCACAGAATCCTGGGGAGCTCTACTGGTGACTGGTCTACTTGTGAAGGTGATTTCCCCTATTTTGATTATCTGCATTCTGTGAGCCACTTGACAATCCAGCAGGTGACACAGGAGTTTATTCCTAGTTTATTTAGCTTTTTACTATGCCTGAGTGAAGAATTGTATCAAAAACTTTGGCCAGGTTGAAGCCTGTGGTGTGTACAGTTTTGCCTTCATCCATTACTTTGGTGACCTTTTCAAAAAAATTCACCAGGTTGAGTAAGCATGACCTGCCCTTGATGAATCCAAACTAAGACTTGTCCAGTGTTTGGAGGTTCCCTATGTCCTGATTGATTAGTTTCATGATAAGCCTTTCAATGCCTTTGGATATGAGGCTGGTCAGAGTTATGGGTCTGTAATTGCCTAGGACTGTGGCAGGTCTTAGGATTATAGGTC
The DNA here is from genome assembly GCF_019279795.1 of Protopterus annectens. Lineage (NCBI taxonomy): Eukaryota > Metazoa > Chordata > Ceratodontiformes > Protopteridae > Protopterus > Protopterus annectens. The sequence continues at coordinate 14,955,107 of NC_056746.1, forward strand.
ATTTTAAGCATTGCCATTTCAACCTAATGTAATACCAGAGAAGTACTAGTCAATACCCAAGACTGCATTTAGGGATGACTGCCCATGTCCAGGAGGGTTGTGGGCACTATCCCTGGTAAGAATTTATGGTGCCCCATCCATTCATCAAGGTTCCTCTTGAACAGTGTCATAGAGGTGCTCTGTTTCACATGAATTGGTAGCCTGTTTGAAAGATGTGGCAGTCGCTGGGAGATAAATCTGTCCCTCCAGCTTGCCCTATTTAAGTCACAGGCCATATTTAAGTCCCTGGAATGGCTAGCCCTAAACCCATTTGATTTGTGGATATGCAGTAAGTTCATTAGGATTGGGTCTTGGGTTGCTCGGTAGGCCAGGAATAAATCTCCCGTAAGAAGTCTACACGATACAGAGTATAGTGACAGGGATTTTAGTAGGTCTGTGTAAGGCACATGCTGGAGGCCCTTGATCTTGTTAGAAACCTTTGAGGTCTCTCTAATTGCTGTAGGTGCCTAGTATAGTATATACCAGTGGGGTGTTATACTCAATTATGGGCCAGATAAGTGACGAGTATAGGGGGCTTATAATTTCTTTTGCTCTCGAGGCGATGCCCTTACTAATCAAGTGAGCTATGTGGAAAGCTTCCCTTAAAGTGGTAGACACATGGTGGTAGAAGTTAAGGTCGTGGTTAACCTGTGATCTCAGGTCCCTTACCACTTCATGGGTACTTAGGGTATTCTTATTGATCTGATAGTGTGAAAGGACATTGTTTGTGCCAAAGGAAATGACAATGCATTTTTTTGCATTCACTTTGAGACCATGACTAATACACAAGTCGTTGGTCTGTGTGAGACCCTCCTGGAGTATAATGACATAATTTGGGGATTCAGTGATTGCACCTAGTTTGCAGTTGTCTGCAAACTTGGTCAGCTACAACCCTTTAGTTTTGACCTGAACTTATGAGAAGTATATACCAAACAGTAGAGGGCTCAGCACTGACACCTGTGGCACCTTGCTGGTAACAGGTCTGCTGGTTGATGTGGAGTCACCCACTTTGATAGTGTGTGTCTGGTTTGTGAGCCAGTTGGCAGCCCATCTTATATGATAGGGTTTACATTCAGTTTGCTAAGTTTATCGGTAATACCTGAATGTGGGATTGGGTTGAAAGTTTTTGCCAGGTTGAGGTATGCTTTGTGCAGAGTTTTGCCCATATCAATGGCCTTGGTCACACTTTCAAAGAAATTCACCAAATTTAACAGGCAGGATCTGCCCTTCACAAAGCTGAATTGGGTAGGATCCAGGATTTGGAGGTCACCTATACCTTTATTTATGAGGTCCATAATGATACATTCTGTGGCCTGGCCTTACAGATGAAGCTGGTCAGGCTTATGGGTCTGTAATTCCACAGGTATGTTATTAGGCCACCTTTGTGGAGGGGGGATAACTGTAGCTGTTCTCCATTCTGCAGGAACTAAGCTTGTGGTTAGGTTATGATTGAAAAGGGTACTTAATGATTATGCTATTTCATGTTTTAGCCTGTTTAGAAGACAGGCTGGGATGTCATCTGGTCCCATAGAGGCTGTGTTCTTTGTCTTGGACAGGGCTTTGGGGAACTGCTCTTCAGATATATAAGGTGGGGGGGAGTTTGGAGGAGGGTTTGTTGTAAGTTAGGAGGGGATAAGGGAGTGAATTTTTTACCAAACTTATCCACTAGCAGGTTTTCTCTCTCTGTGGGGTCAGTGTGTGCAATTCCATTGGCCACCAGTTCTGCACATGCTTGGGTCCTACCCTTTAGGTCACATACATAGCTGTAAAAGGCCTTACAGTTATCCTTGGCTGTACTTGCTAAGTTTCTCTCAAAGGAGCCCTTGGAGGATTTGACAAGTTGTCTTATTTGCCTGTTAAGGCTGTGAAGGGGTGCATTCCATTGTTGGGTCCTTGTCTTTTTCTTGCACAGCAACTTTTTGTGTTTATTGTAGAGTTTGTTGATGTTGGAAGTCCACCATGGCAGCTTGATTTTACTGGGGGCTCTGGCTTTGATTCTATCTGGTGCAGCCAGGTTTATATACTTATGCAAGTGATTGTACAGGGCTTTAGTGTATGCTTCAGTGTAGTTACTATCAGCTTGGGGTGAGGTTTGGAATTCATTTATGCCTTCACCTACGAGGGTATATTTTGCCTTGGTGAAGTTTTTAGTCTGATTTCACCCTTTGTGAGTTCTGGTGTTAGTTCGAAGGTGACTGATTTGTGGTCACTTTTAACGAATGAGGGTCCAACAGTTGCAGCAGTGCACCTGTTTGACATGTTGGTGAGGAACAGATCTAGAATGTTTGTTCCTCTTTTCTGAGTATGGACAATTTGCTCCAGGGCATTTGAATTCACAAAGTCAAGGAACTTTTGTGCTAGCGAGTTTGGGCTAGAGAAGGTTTCACAGTTGATGGTGGGATAACTGAAATCCCCCATAGCCAGCGTGTTCCATAAAATTTGGATCATCTTCAGTCTGGTTAAGTAGGCTTCATAAATGTTGTGACCCTTGGAAGGGGGATCTATAACTGGCTAGGACTTGAATGGGGGGGGGGGGTTAGTTGCTGTAACCTGGACCTGGAGTAACTCCATGGAGTTGTCCAGTCTAAGTAGACATGAGGTGAATGTATCTCTAATATAGATTGAAATATCGCCGCCACTGGTTTTTACACATTGGTTTGCAGTCTAAAGTGTGGAAGTCATTGTAGCCTTGCAGGGCCAGGGTACCCTCTAAGGCCTTAAACCAGGTTTCTGTGACTGCACAGACATCTACATCTTCTAGTGATAGAAGTGCTTCCAGGGAGTGCAGTTTTTGGTTTAAGCGCCTAGCATTTAGCAGCATGACCCTTATTTTGTTCTGATTGGTTAATTTCACGTCAGTAATGTTGTTTTCAAGATCTTGCATAAAAAAAGGGACTATGGGGGAGGCAAGAGCCTTTGCCAGCAACTGAAAGCCTAGGGGTGCCAAGTGAAAACCATCTCTGGCAAAGCAGCAAGGTTTGTCGACCATGACTTCCCAGGCAGAAAGGAACTGGATCCCCTTGGAATGACTCCAAAAACTAAGCCAATTAGCCCCTCACTTATACAGGGGATGATTGTAGCTGTTCTCCATTCACTTGGTACAAAACCTGTATGTGAGCTGAAATTGAACAGTGTTAGTGGTGTGGCTAAATTGTGCTTCGTGCTGTTTAAGATACATCCAAGGATATCGGCAGGACCCATCAATACAGTATTTTTAGCTTTTCATATTTAGGAGCTTGACTTGTGTGATAGCTGGAGGCAAGTCATTTTCAGGTATATCTTGAGGGACAGCTGGAGGGAAGAGAGGGGTAAAGTTAGAGCTAAATGTATCAGCTAAGTAGGTTCACTATATCTTCAGCCTCATTGTAGGTAACATCGTTCACAATCAGCTGACCACATTGCTGCATTGTGCTTTTGACATTACAAACATGAATAAAAAAACACTTTTGATTGCATTTGGCTTGGGTAGCTATTTAATAAAAAATAAATATTTTATAAAACTATTTTTGATGTACTAAACAAACCTCTTTTTACTTTTTTCACTATTAACTTTGCTGTTACTCAAACTAAATATAAGTTTATTACCCCCTCCAAAAGCATACATCCTAAAAGGACTTTCTCCCCTTGACTCCTGCACAGAATTTTCATTCCCATCTTCCTCTGAATATTTGACTCATTTGACATACAGCAAATAACTAAATAGGCATACCCTTAAATGAAATTATCCCCTGATGACTCATTAACTCTGTTAGAAGAGCCCTTGTGCATATTTTTCACTCGCTGTGACAAATTTGCATCTGTTTATATTCTGTCTCAGAATTCATTGGTTTGTAGTCTGAGGCACAGATAACCACAGTTTGAGTATCATTTTAGGTGTTTGACAAGGCGGGCAAACAGGTGGGATGGGGTGGGGGGGATGCATGCACTCAGAAGCACATGTATGTCAGTTGATTTCTCTGGTGAAGACTGGGGAAACATTCTCATGGTGCTTTCTATGGGAGGGTGGGTGGGTGGGTAGGTCATAAAAAAACTCTCAAACCCATCCCTGATGGCTGCCCAAATGATGGCCCCTTATGGCCAATCCCTCACTCTTGGTGATGGGGAAACAAACGAGCTAACTGGCTGAGAGGGAGTGTGATACTCAGCAGGCAACAGTGGCAAAGTGGAAAAAAATGCATTCCTTTATTTATTTAGTATTTATTTTATTTTATAGTTGTTGACTGGGGAAGTCTGGCTGGGCACTAAGGCCCCTTTTCAACGGAGACCAGGGCAGAAAGGCTGCTCATACTAATTATGTTGTATAGAGATATAGTTAAATAAATAAATATGAAGTAGGATAGATGTCACAATGCAGTCTGCTGAGTTTTTTTACAAAGGGTAAACTTTGTAAACAACAATGACCTGTGATGAACATTTGCTTTTGATCTGAATACCAAACAGTAAACCAAGCTACAAGTCCTGCAAAATAAAATATGTCTAAAAAATGCATAAGAATGGCAAAAATTGTCTACAATTGCCTGGCAAAACAGAATCCATAAAAAGAGTCCAGCAATGCCCAGTTCTCTTTCACAGAGTTGTACTTTTGCAGTTACATTTTTTTTACATGCTGTTATTCACCAGAATTATTGTAGTTCCTGCCATCCATAGTGTAGCCTATAGTAATATAGTGCTGAAAGCACTGAAATAAATGCTGTTGGTGACATTTCTCCCTCTCAAATTGGTATAACTTTAGAGTTATATCCGATTTTAGGCTCTCGTAGAAGGATCCAGTCATTATGTACTGGACATGTCACTCAGTATGAATCCCCCCCCCACTTGCTGAGGCCAGCTTCTGTTTGGTCCAGCAGTTATTTGTCTAGGTGATCTCTTATGACGCATTGCTCATAAATCCTAAGAAGCAGCTTTAGTATTCGTAGGTTTCTAATTAAACACTGTTTACTGGTTTGGTATTCTGCACGCATAACAGGGAAGCATCGACAGATTTCCAGTCTTGCTTATTTACTTTTTTAGTCCAAAATATTTTTAAACATATATTACTTCCCAAGGGTTTGCTAATAGAATCCAAAGTGGAATCAGTCACACTCAGTTCATAAACTTCAGTCTTTTTTAAATATTACTTTCTCTGCAAAATCTTGCAGTTTACCTGTTCCTTCAGTCTTTCTTATGTGTCTCTAACTTGCTGGATTCCATCTTTTGTTTCACACAATCCAGCAGCAGGCATTACTGTTACTAACTGCACCGACAAATTCCCATAGCCACAGAAAGAACTTCTTTCATTTTTATTCCCATTCTTAGATGTTCCCACTAACTTTGAGCTTGCCACTGACATTTGTCTGACATTTTTTGTTGCCTGTCAAGTCTGCACATATCCTGGTTTATATGTTTTTTTGTGGGGGTGGGGATACAATAGAACCCCCTTCCACATAAGTATGTTAATTTAAGTAATTCTGCACACTTCTTTATTCTTGAGACTGAACTCACCCCACAAAGAATCTTTGTATACTATCTGTCTGAGTCAGTGGTGAGTTTGAATACATAGGTGCCATAAGCAGACTTGTTGATAATATTTATAACAATTCTTGCCCACTTTAATGAAGACCGTACTTCCCAGTAGCAGACACCTTAGACAATTCCCTAACTTGCATATCCTTAAAACCCATCCTGGTTTTAGTCCTTGAAATTCTGTGCCCTTTCTACTCCTAAAAGAGTAGTAAATATTCACAGGAGTAATTCCCCCCATCATTTCTACTCTAAGCTTGGCATTTCTTCCTTAAACAGTCTCTCTGCGCATTCCATCTGTTTGGCCAATACTTCCTCCAAGGTAGCTTCTGGTCACCTTTTGCTATCCTTCAGACACGCTTCTCTGACTCGATTATCACCACAAAGTGAGACGCCCTCTACTCACTACCCCATCCTGTCTTGCACTTGAACTAGTAAAGATTTTTACATAGACTGAAGAGCACTGACACATACTGCCTCAGGCCCAACTCTACAATATCTACTCTCTGTTGAGCTCATTTGCTGTTACACTTCCAAACATGCTAAAGCATACTTGATGCGGAATAAGACACCACCGTTGATATTTAGTGGCTTCAAGCTGGTTTCTGCTGTTAAAAAACACATTCTGATATAATGAGGTCAGCAAAAAGCAGCAGCTGTTCTCCAAACCAAAATTACACCCCTATGTACATTGTTTGCATTTAATTTTGCTTACATTACACTTATGGTTCTGTGATTTGCCTGATGATACTTGCAAATATGTTTATGAATTGCTACCATCTTTCAGGATGGCTAAATTCTATAAACAATAGAATAGAGAAAAACAGTATAAATGTCAGGCTTACAAGTGAAATTCCAGATGTATTTCTTCAATGCATATGTCATAAGTGTAAGCAGATTACATTCAGAAAAATAGATAAACAGCTTTGATGAAAATGGCCAATGTTGAGGAATAATAGTGCAGAATTCTGTTTTTATGACAGTAAATTATGAATCTTGAAATAAGAGTAAAGAAAGTGTATACTTTATTGAATTTAAAACTGGTGATGAGGATGCTCGTATCACAAAATGTACATTTATAAATTAAATAGACTACTGAACAGAGTGGCTTTTAGGGATGAGACAATGTGCAGAAAATACTAGTTTGTTGATCCAGAGGACAAATAATAGCTTAGTTACAAGATCTCAAGGTGTAGGTACCCATAAACATAACTTATTTATGCCTAATTTTGACCCCTTTCAATAAGGGTATGAGGGAGTCGTACCATGGGCTTATTTATGATTGCCTGTTCATTCCATAAAAAAGGGATCCTCTGGGATACATCTCCATCACTATAGAAGGTATGTTTCTATTTCGGTGGAAGTTATCATCTCCTGAGTGAGTGGTTAGGGTTTTATTAGTTTTGTGAATGTGCAGAAGTTTCACATAATACTGGATCATTTTGTTTCTGAGTTATCTGTTCTACGTTTTACAGATTTTGTTTTGTTTCTGAGTTATCTGTTCTACATTTTGCAGATTTTGTTTTGTTTCTGAGTTATCTGTTCTACATTTTGCATATTTTGTTTTGTTTCTGAGTTATCTGTTCTAGATTTTGTTTTATTTCTAAGTTATCTGTTCTACATTTTGCATATTTTGTTCTGTTTCTGAGTTATCTGTTCTAGATTTTGCAGATTTTGTTTTGTTTCTGAGTTATCTGTTCTTTTAGAGTTCATCTCTAGATGATGGGCTGTTAAGTTTGCTTTCATGGGCTACAATTTTCTTCCTTTTATTGTATAATTTGTTTATACTAGGGTTCCACCACAGGGTTTATTCCTGAATTTTGCATTGTATTTATGTTTTATAGTGACAGATGCCTTAATGCATTCTTTGAGGTGGACATAGAAATTATCTGCAAATGTGGCAATATGTGAGACACGGTCTTCAAGAAGAGAATTATGCTTAAATCTTTTCAGGTCATCAGTTAGCTGGATTCAGTCTGCCTTGAAGCAGTCTCTAAAGACAGAGGAGTTTTGTGATAGACCAGGTTTTACCCACATAATGAGTGTAACTGAACAATGGTCAAATTTGGCCAGTGACATTTTAACTGTAGTTGATGAACATCGGGTGGCTATATTGGTGAAAAGCAGGTCCAATATTCTTAAATATCTCATTGGAATTTGATGAAGGAAACTGGCATTAATGAACTCCAGAAATCTTTGTGTGTATTGATTTGAGGTGGTGTGTAGATTTCTCAGCTAATGGAAGGATAGTTGAAGCGTCCCAAAAGAATAGTGTTAGGCTCAATAGGGAGGGATGCCAATTTGCTTATGTATATCATATATGGGGTACAGTTGTTGGCTGTGATACGGTACAGAGTTCTATTTACTGTGAAAAGGATATAGAGGAGTTCAAGGCCATTGTCCTGGCTTACAAGTCTAGAGGTAAGGTGAATACCAACACTCTCTAGCCAGTAATGGGTCTGAAAGAGTATTAGACATTGAAACCCTGCATTTTGGAGATGCTGTCACTGACCTGAAACTATGCTTCAGTAATTGCACAGATGTCTGTATTTACAAGGGTCAGGAATGCAGCTTCTTTTTTAGGCTTCTGCTTGTAGCACTGAGCAGTGCTACATTTATATAGTTTTGATTTTGATTAGTTACGTGGGTAATTTGAGGAGCCTGCCCTTGTCTGAATGAGGCACTCTGGGGGGACAAAACATTTTAGCCTATATGTGGAAGCCATGAGGAAAGAAGTGCAGGCCTATGTTAATCTTTACCAACCAATGCTGGCTCTTTTGTGCTCTATATATATACTTTCTGTATTTTGTCTTCATAAGTCTTAGGCACAGTTATTTTACCATGTACAGAAAGTTTTCATGGGAGTATTTCCATTAATTTGTCTGACTCATTGAATTATTTGCAAAAATAATCTTTTATACTTTTTTCACTGAAATCATAGATAAAGCAACTCCTGAACTTCCATTTTGAGTTGAGTTACAAGTTGCCAAGAAACCAACTTGCTGAGCACAGCTGCTCAAGAAATCGACCCAAATTAAATAATAAATGTAAGCTTTTTTTTGCAGGGAGCAAGCCCCCCTGTACCTCCCTTGTGAGGGGATCAGTATCCTCAAACTTTATGTACCAATTCCACGGTGGTTTCACAAAAACAAAGAAGGAAGGAAGGTAGAAATCAGTAGAAATGAAGGAATTATTGCAAACGCACACTTTGAAACTGCACCAACAGTAATTTCCTATGGAAAACAGTAAAGTGGGTCTTTAATTTCACTAACTTGTGCTCAGCATGTACTTTCTTCAGAAAGTGTGAAGCCTTCCTTCAGCAATCCAAATGATTTCTGTCTCTGTTTTTTTTTTTATTCCATAATAAAACAGGCCTAGAGAAAGCAGGTAATCTAGTTCACATATTCATTTTCTCTGTTTGCCTTCATTTTCTAACCCTTCGCACCTTCTGCAATCACGAACATGAAAACATGCTGAGATTTATACTTGCATTATGCACCCTGTAGATGTAGTTTACTTTCTTTTACTCTACCAGTAATGCATTATTTCTGTGTGGTACATTTAATGGAATCTTTTATACAGTCATTTTGCTTAATTGAACACCTTTCAACTTTGTGATGCTGCAATTAGAAAAAGTTCACTTCCTGTGAGAATTAAATCTGTTAACAGCCCATTGTGCCACAGTTTGCTACAACCAATGGTGTCTGATATTATTTCTATGGCTATCGCTATGTGTAATACCTGCTCAAGCAAGCATCTTACTTAGAAACAGACCCATTTTTGTCTCTACAAAAAATGGCACATACTACAGACATTTCTCAGGCAGCTGGCTTAGAGGATTAAGGGGCTGTTAATAAGCTGTTTCATGTGGTCCAGGGGTGCAAGGTTTGATTCCCTCAGCTTCTATTCCCTAACTGTGTGACTTTGAGCAAGTCACTTAACCAGACACCGCTCCTGGGCTGAGTCTGGAAATGGTTCATGGAGATCAGTGCTCTATCCCAAAAAACAAATAAAATAAATAAATACTAAACTAGTAAGCCCATTAGTCTTTATCACAACTCATTTAACAACACCAACACTTTTTATCATATGGAATGTCTTTCATGAACATTACTGTGTTCTGTTTTTAAACAACTGGTAAGTCTGCTTTCACACCAAAACACAAGTTGTCTTGTTTTAAGTAGCCACAATTCATCTGAAATATTTGCACAGAAATTTGTATTCACTGATATGAAAAAGAACTTTGTTTTCAGGCAGAATATAAAGTCTGTATTAGTTTCAAAACACTAGACTTTTTTCTTGTTTCTCAAGCAGCCACAATTTACTCAAAATGCTTCTGCATAAGTCTTTGTGCAGTAACATATGAATACTGCTTTGTACATTTACACCATTAATTTTCACATTTGTTCGCTAAGTGCCTCTTTTATTCTGCAGTAATTGCTGCATAATGCCAAGGCTTAATGGATTGTACTGCTAATAAATTGTTCAGTGCTACCTTTCTCCAAATACTTTCCTTCATTTTCTGATAACTGCTGTATCATAATTAGGGTCATGGGTTAGCCAGAGTTTAAACTGGCAACCAATGCATGAAAGGCAGAAAAACATTTTAAGATAAGATGCCAGTCCATTGTAGGAGATTCGTACACATTCCGCATCTTCAGCATACCCACGTGCAATTTGAAGCAGCACAGTTTCACCTAGTGGACTGTCTCAGATATGTAGGATGAAAATAAAGCACCCAGTGAAATATGGGTATGCACATGGAACATGTAGTAACACACCCCAGCTGGGATCAGAACCACAAAACCAAGGGTCTAGAAGAAGCAGTGGTAATTCACTTTGTATTTTCTGACAATATCTGGTATTTAGTAACTCTCTTTGTAATTATATAACTACTGCCTTATGAAACAGGACAGCACTTAATAGAAAAAGCATACTGTGTAAGCATGAGTCAGTTGTCTGAGCCCCCAGAATAACACTGTATACATTGCTTTATGCTATAAATACTTGTGAACTTTTTTGAAAATATGCACAGTTACTTAAAGCACCTTTTTTATTAATATTTTACTCATGCAACCATCTAGGTTGCTATACTGGTAAGTATAACTCTCTCCTTACCTGCCGCTCCAGTACTTGCAGTATCATACAAACAAAAAAAGTACAATTGGGTTAGTTTACAGTGAATACAATGGGAAAGGCACATTATTTTACAGTCTATACAACAATTATTCAATGTAGCTGTACTAATGCTGTTATGATATTTGGGATTTAGTATACTTACAGCTGTGAGACAGAACATGTATCCTACTTTTAACAAAACAAGAAATACACAGAACATGCACAATAAAGAAATAGATATACCAGTTCAACAGAAGTGAAGTGGATGGTTGGTAGAATGGTTAAAGTAATTTCTTCACAGACATATGGTGCCCAGGGTGTTGATTCTCACCAATGATTGCTTTTTCAGGGGATAATCCTAAGACTACTCCTTTTTCGCATTTACTTCTAAAGTCAAGGCCAATGTCAAGGGCTTCTGTCTGACCAAATTTGCAGACGATTGTAAATTAGGAGCAGTCATAGAATCCCCCACCGACACTAATGTTCTCCAGGAAGGGCAGACACAGACAGATAACTTGTGTCAGAGCCATGGACTAAACCTAAATACCAAGAAATGCATAATAGTATCCTTCTGGAAGTCATCCATCTCTGGTAACTATTATATTGACAACACACCCCTAAGAATTGACACATAGCTAAGGACTTGAGGACACACATTGACAGTAATCTAGCCTTTGGCCATAGCATGTCTAAAGTAGTGAAGAAATCATTCTATTTTGTGCAACTTATAAACAAATGTATGGCATCTAGGTCCAAGGAGGTCATTATTCCACTGCATCCGTCATTCATCAGACTTGTCATTGAGTAAAATGCCCCCTTTGGTATGTACCCAACTAAGCACATCCAGCAATTGGAACATCCACAGAGCTTCCTCACTAAAAATATTGGGCATAAATAACATGTCATCTGCAGACCACCTCAAAGCCCTATTCCTGTATTTTGTCTCCTACAGGTTGTTAAGAGGAGCTCTATGCCTGGCATTGTTCGACCCCCCCCCCCCACTCTAATGGATGTCCTGCAAATCTACAAAGCAAGCAGTACCAGAATTACCTGTTCTAAAGATTTAAATCTTGCCCATGATATATAGGACTTGCTGAAGAGACTGGTATGTATTCCAGAGACTATCCCCTCTCTAGAGCAGGTTTTCCATCCATGTAAAGCAGAGTTCCTCCCTAACTTGGACAATTAAATGAGGAACAGGAAATTCATCCCTGGTTTGACACCTATGTCTTTAATGGGATGCAGGCTGCCTGGTTTATTTCATTACAATCCAGTGACCAAAAACTCCAGTCTGTCCACAAATTTATCAAATCTGTTGGGCATTGTCTGTACTCATACCGTGTTGCTAAAGCCTGGAACTCCTTACCTCTGTCAATCAGGTCAATACCCTCCCTCCCATCCTTCAAAACCATTCTGAAAAACTTTCTAGACAAAAGCTGGCTCTGTTCTTGATCATCACCACGATAAACTATATCCCTAAATGTGGACAAATAACTATCCATACCTTACATCTCCTTATTCTCCCTTCTTCACTCACTTCCTTAATTGCATCTAATCTGGTATAATTATGTAAACTGTATTTTTATATTATTTTTAAAGACTGTAAAATTGTTGTTCTTAAAATGTTTTGTAATACTTTGGAGCTTTTCTCCCTGGGCCTCTGCTGAAAATGGGCTCCTACCCAGAAAGACTTTCCTGCTAATCAAATGTCAATAAATAAATAAATAAATAGTTTGTCTCCCAAGCTCCTGCTTACACTTATAAAGAGTATTACAACTTGTCAGAAATTTGGGATACGTTGCTAGGCTTAAAAGGGCCCTAGTTACCATTAGCCTAGTACACACCTATGAAACTAAGTGCCTGTCAGCAGCTGCTCCCCCTTTTGTACTCAAGTAATCCAGTAGCTTATACAGTAGTAGATTCCCTCTAAATGATGTTAATTAAGCAATAACCGACAATGTGGTGTGGTAGATTGAAGATTTACCCACGGTTGGCGTGGTTTAATCACGAGTGCGAAGCCCAAGTGATTAAATAAAGCCAACCATGGGTAAATTTCAATATATCACAAACACGGAGTCGGTTATTGCTGTTATACAATGACATTATTTAAGGAACAAAATACTTACTTTTCTTAAATAATGACTTTGTATAACAGCGCATTACTGTTCTGCTGGTGGTGGTATACTGCTTCCTTGTGTTGATGTACTGCGCATGCGTGTGGGACTTGTGTTCCTATGCATACCCAGTGCATCAGTGCTTTGAAACGGAAGAACGGAGAAAAGAAAGTCTCCATTGCTCCGTTTTTTTCTTTTTTTTTATTTATTAAAAAAAAAGGTTTTGGACATTTTATACCAATGGGAAAAAAGTCTGGGCGACAGGACCTTTTTCTGTTGGTATATTGTGGGATTTACAGTGGGCACACTGGCCAATCAGTGTGCAAGTTTTGGAATATTAATGGGGGGTCATTGTATAATATACTTCAATGAACTCTGCTTATGAAGTTGCAGGATTACAATATAAAATACTCAATGATTACTGAGATTTTTTGAAGCTCTACCAAAGAATGTGAAAACAAAAATGAGAAATAAACTACACATATTAAAAGCAATTATATATGTTCATAGGTAAATACTAAGCTAGCTGCTCTTGCTGGTCACTTAGCTTAGCCAATTTCCCATTTGATGTTTAAGTTAATCTATCCCGTTTGTTGTTAAATTTGCTGTACATATTCTGTGGTTGATAATTAATATATTATACCTAGTGAGAATAACTGGGATCATATCATATAGATAATTTGAGGGGACCCATGCGTTGGACAAAGCATTTAGGAGCAGCCACTGCCCATTATTAATACAGGGGGCAGCCCTGAGGGAGATTTTCTACTTATCTAGCCATTGATCCCAGTTGTACTTGAATGTGGACAATGATGAGTTTTGTTTTACATGGAGGGGGGTCTGTTCTAGGTCTATGGTATCCTCTATGAGATATTCCTGTCCCTCCAAACTATTCTGTTAATGTTTCAGAAAAAGTTTAGATCCCTGGACATAGTATTTCTGATGCTATTTTACTTGCTGATGGCCAGTTAGTCTATAGGTATTGGGTCAGTGGAGATGAGACACAGGACATCTCTTAGCTGTCTGTATGATACCAGATATAGTGACAGGACTTTGAAGTGGTCCATGTAGTACATATTGTTTAAGTTCTGTATCTTTTTAGTAAGGTATCTTCATGGGCATTCCTGTTGTTGCATGCACTTTGACAGATACAAGCCAAAGGTGCCATTATACTCAATGATTGGCCTAATGAGGGCTGAATAAAGGAGGACAATGACCTCTCTAGGTCTAGTCACAATCCCTTTGTTTATAAGCCATGCAACATAGGAGGACTTTTTACAACAGTGGACACATGTTGGTCAAAAGTTAGGTCACTGTCCATATAAGTTCCAAAATCCTGAAGAACTGAGTCAGCTTTCAGAAGCGTATTATCAATGTGGTAGTTTCAAGGGGGACAACTTCACACTTTTTGGCATTTAGTTTCAGTCAATGATTATGGTGCCAGTTATTTTTTGGGACAAACTTTCCTGCAGGATGGATAAGTCATTTGAGGATTTAGTGACTGCTCCTAGTTTGCAGTCATCTGTAAACTAGTAATCCAGAGCCCTTTGATATTGGTATCAACTTTTCTGAAGTAAAACTGAAACAGGAGAGGTCCCAGCATGGAACACTGGTGGACACCACTGCTGATTCATCTCTTTGTGGAGGTAGCTTCCACTATTTTGATCTCCTGTCTCCTGTGAGCCATTTGGTAATCCAGCAAGTGACATAGAGGTTTATTCCCAGTTTATTTAGCTTTTCTACTATGCTTGAGTAGGGAGTTGTCAAAAGACAGGGTCAACTTAAGGTATGTGGTGTGTACCATTTTACTTTCATCCATTGCTTTGGTGACCTTTTCATTGAAGTCAACTAGGTTGAGTAAGCATGACCTGACCTTGATAGACTTAAGCTGAGAGGAGTCCATTGTCTTTCCATGGCTTTGCATATGAGGCTGGTCAGACTTATGGATCTGTAATTGTCCGGGGCTATGGAAAGTCCTTCCTTGTGCAGGGCAATGACAGTAGCTGTTCTGCATTCGCTTGGTAAAAAACCTGTATGGAGACAGAGGTTGGACAGAGTTGTTATGGGGTGGCTAAATCATGCTTCATGCTGTTTAAGATGCATCCAGGGATATTGTCAGGACCCATTGATGCAATATTTTTAGTTTTTGATAGAGCTTTCAGGACTTGGTCTTATGTGATAGCTGGAGGTGAGTTGATTTTAAGTATATGTTATGGATTAGATGGAAGGGAGAGAGGGGTAAAGTCTGAGATAAATTTATCAGCCAGTAGGTTAAAAATATCTTCAGCCTCAATGTAAGTAACATCATTCACAGCCAGCTCATCTTATTGCCGTGTTGTGCTTCTGAGATTACAATCATAACACAAAAAAAGGCCTTGTGATTTTATCTGGCCTGGTTGGCTATTTTAGCCTCAATCTCGTGTTTAGTGGATTTTAGTAAGCTCCTGAGTTATTTGTTCATTTCAATGAGGGCTCTGCCACACTAGGAATTACTCTCACATTTTGGTCAAAATTCTCTTCCTTTTATTGTAAAGTTTATTAATATTATGGTTGCACCAAGGAGTTTTGCTTCTGAGGTTTTTCCTTTTATTGATCCTACATGGTACAGCTGCACTGATGCAGCTGTTTACATTGTTGTACAGTGTGGTGGTCTACATTTTCATGCAGTCAATGGAGTTAACTGGGTTTGGTGTGGATCTGAAGCTTGCCAATGTATCACTTAAGCATAGGTAGTTTGTCTTAGATAAATTTCTACAGGTACCTTGAGTAGAATGGATCCCTGGTTTCACTTTTATTTCAAAGGAGATGGCTTCATGGACAGACCTAATAAATAATGAAGATATGCAAGGGATGGTGCAAGATGCCCCCATATTAGTAAGGATAAAATCCAAAATGTTATTCCTCCCAGTGGGTGCTCTAATTGTTCCAGGGCATTTATATTGAGAAATCCAGAAATCTCTGTGCTTATGCACCAGTGGTGATGTAGGTTTTCCAGTCTATAGTTGGATAGTTTACATCACTTGGGAAAATAGTATTTGGTCTAATACTGAGGAATTCCAGTTCCTGTAGATAAGCATTCTGTTTTTCTTGGGTCACAGAGGGGAGTTCTATATGGTACTGAACCTTTCAAATGGTTATTTGGACATGAAGACCAACTAGTGCATCATGTTGCTTTACCAGCCTTGCTGTGAGTCTCTTCTGGATGAAGAGTTAGGCATCTCCACTTTACCCCCTTGCTTTGCAGTGGCTGGTCTGAACATGTGGAAGGCATTATAGCCCTGTGAAGTGCCCTCCACCATTTTAAACCATGTCTCAGTCACTACATACGTCCACATCCTCTAGGATGAGGAAGGATTTTAGGGAGTGGAGTTTCTTGTTTAGGCTCCCAGCATTGGTCAGTAACATCTTCAGATTTTCCGTTGCTTGCTTCATTATGTGGATATGTTTATCAGGTTGGCATTGCCTAAAAAGGCACAATGGTGTGGACAATGTCTTTTCCAGTAACCCACTTAATAACAGGTGTGAGGATATGTGCTGGATTTGGAGAAAATACTAATGCCAGAGTACATCATGTGGCAATGTTATTCTATTAATGAGATGTTAAACTAAGGACCTGTTTGCTTCTTCACATCAGTAGCACAGCAAAGGCAGAGCAAAGGGGGCAATCACTCAAGGAACAAAGCTTTAGAGAGTGCAGTTGTGAGTACTGAAATGCCAGTACGAGAAGAAGTGGTGGAAGCAGATGCACCAATCGGCTTCCTACAGCCAGATGAAGTGGTTTCTATTTAATAATGTGGGGGGGGGGGGGTATTTTGACTGTATGGAAGCTAATGGACCAATCAGCTTCCTGCATTCTCAGTCCAGCATTTTTTTTTTGTTTTGTTTTTATTTATTTATTTTTGGTCTCCGCTTGAAGAGCTTATGGAGGACCTGGATTTTACTGTAAGGAAAATGATGGACCAATCGGCTTCCTGCAGTAATGGCAGAAGTCTTCTTATTTTTGGTGCTCTTCACTTGAAAAGCTAAGGCTGGAACGGGACTGGCAATGGGTTCTAGATGAGCCAGCTGTGGCTGTGCTTCACATGGTATTAAATATCCCATGATATTTATTTGCTAAGTGGAGAATGGGGGTATTTAAAAAGTCCTGTTTGTTTTGCAGACAAAATACATTTAAACATTTCATTATCTCACTACCATTTGATCAACACAGTATCTAATACAGCACAAGTGACTCTGAATCAAGCTTGGTCTTACATTTAAGTCCATTTACATTTTACCCAACACCTTTCTCCTTGCCATTTTTTTCAAACAGTTAAACGTGCTGCTTGAAACATGGATGCCACACTCCTGAATTCCAGTATCTCATGTGCTACGACTAAATAGACTTTCATTTCATTTTCTGTGTATTTTTTTGTTTGCATGCTGGCTGCCTATCAGCTCTCCTATGAGCCGTGCACTCCCAATCCCCCAGTAAACTGCACCTTGTAGAGTTGCAAGTAAGGGAGGAGCACCAAATGGAGAGGGTCTATCATCTAGGTAGCCGTAGAGAAGTTTGTGCCATTGTCTAAAGCAATTGTGTGCCATTAAGGGGGAATGGAATGCCCTCATCACAGATGGCAACTCTCCCTGCATGGTCTCTCTTTGGAATTGAAGAAGCCATCATGGCTGACATAACCACTCATCACCACAGCATGCTACACTTTCCCCATGCATATATGTTAATCAAACATGCACCACTGAAGGCTATCATTACCAGCTGGGCAATGTCAAGCTCACATTCCCAGACATATTTAGGTGCCATATAAGCCTCAACTTCAATGATGGTGGTCAGCTGCCCTAAACTACCTCTTCTTTCCACCAACAACAAAGGGAGCCATCATTAGCTGCTGAGTCCCATTCCTCTTGCCTGGCTGTTCTAGCACCTGAGCTGCTACTCATAGAAGGATTGCCTTTGTTATACTCAGGGCTTTCTCTGTCTCTATACTGCAGATCCGGGCCCAAACAGAACTAACACAGAAAATTATATAACATTTTCAGTGTTAGTTCTGTTTGGGCCCGGATCTGCGGTATATGGGTTCACTTTATAACATCGAAATACTGAAATGTCGAATTTCAGTATCTCAAAGCTATAAAGTCGAATGTTACAAATAGCGAACGTTCATAATCGCGAATTTCACATATCTCGAAAATATGTCGAATTCGCGGTTATGAAGTTGCGCTACATAATGTCCGGGTTTGTGTTTTGTTGGTGCGCGGTGCCATGTGTGGATGTAGGTGTTATGTCAGGTAAGTGAGTGTTTTGTAAGGGTTTTGAGTGGGATTTAGAGTGTGTGAGGGATTGGAGAATGTGCGTGTGTGAGTGAGCTTTTGTATTGTGTTTGTGCGATCTCGGAGTTAGTATATATAAGTAGGGGGGGTGTGGGGGGCGTTGTGTATGTGTTTTTTTTTTGTTTATGTTGTGATGTGGGTGTTGTGTTGTATGTTTAGTGTAGTGTGTGCGGTGTTTTCGGTTATGTGGTTTCGCAGTTTTTGTTTGTTAGTATTTTGTGGATTCGGTTTTATAGTCTCGAGATACTGAAATTCGATATTTCAGCATTTCAAGTTTATAAAGTGAATCCATATACACACACACACACACTGGCTGATAGTTACTTGGTGCTTTCAGTCCAGAGGCCAGGATCCATCCCTCTTTTAAAGTGTATTGGTCATTCTGAAGCATCTTTGTTTTACAAATAATTTAATTCCCACTTATTCACGTCATGTTAAAGCAGCAAGTGATTTTGCAAAAATGTAAACTAGAGTATGTGATTTGATTTTTCAGTTTCTCACTTCTCAATAACCGCATCCACAAAATGAAGTTATGATAATTGTTGGGCAATGATATGCATACAACTGTAAACCATTTGGGGTAAGTGAAATGACTTAGTTCTTGAGAAAACTAGCTTATTACTTATGTTGTGGTATCACTGCTATATTATCATGTATTACTTTTCAGTGTAAGATTTTTCATCTGCAAGACCTAGTTGAAAACTTGTCTTTGTAGGAAATAAGAAACTCCTATGACACATTTATCATGGAACTATGTTAGTTTATACATAACTTAAATAGTGAAGTATTGTGGGTTAAGTCTGTGATGATATTATGGTATGGGTTTTCAGTTCTGTGAAAAGTTTCAGTAGGCCAACTGTAACAACAAAGTAAAATTAAAAAACAACCCACTTTTGCATCAAACTATATAATTTGGTTTTCTATATGGTAACAAGGTTATATACAACTTTAAATTTATTAGTTACACTTGCTTCATAACATGACAATTAAAAATTAATAGTAGTGTCCACAACTATCAATGAGTACTTTTGAAAATGTTCTTAAGTTTATGCCTGCATAGGGCTCCCAGGCAAACATGTCAG
Organism: Protopterus annectens; assembly: GCF_019279795.1. Classification (NCBI taxonomy): domain Eukaryota; kingdom Metazoa; phylum Chordata; order Ceratodontiformes; family Protopteridae; genus Protopterus; species Protopterus annectens. The sequence goes on from NC_056746.1 coordinate 14,974,287, forward strand.
CTTGAATTTCAAAAAACAAGTCTGTATTAAAAAATGAGGAATAAAAACATGTGATGCTGTAAACTACAAAATAATGAAAGCTTTTGTGCTAAATATAGCTCTCCATCAGTTTAATAATGTAAATCAGTTCAACCACTTAAATATAGTTTAAACATGTGACCATTTTAAAAAAATAAAAATATGATTGAGGGTAAACAGTAAACCTAAACATATTGATAACATGTATTATGTAATGAAATATATACACAGTATATTTAAAATCATTCATCAGCTTGCTTCATTTTTAACTCTGGTTTGAGGTTGACACTCATATTTAAACCTGGTGCTGTCTTTAAGTAACAGCATCCAGTGATATTCCCTTAATTCTGTGGATGTTCTTTAGTCATCATCTCTGGTTCTACTAATCAGAAGTTCAGTAACTCTAAAATAAAAACTATATTTATTGCCATCCTGTGTGAAATAGTTGTGACATTGTGCCTGATTTCAGAACAGTGTTCATTTATCTTTAAATATCATGTTTAATGGAACAAACCAAACTTTTCTTTTTGCCCCAAAATTAACTTATTATTATTGCAAAATTGTTAATTTAACAGGTCAGCAATTGCATAACTGAGCCACAATCACTTACATTTGCTATTCCAGCATAATTAAAGCTGGAACTCAAAGTAGCATAAATGCCTCCTGCCCACCCATTAATACTAATACCGTAAATATGGCAAGATGAGTTTAAACTTTGTGTTCGAGAACACTACTTAAAACTAAGCTTCCTTGAAAATGGTGTGAATTGAGCTATGCATAAGCAGAATAAATTTATAATGTTGAATGGTCCAAATGCCAAACTGCATGACAGCAACTACAAAAAGTTGAAACTCAAACCATAGAAAAACTCTGCACACATTTTATGCAAGGGGCAAGCTCCCCGCACCCCACCACTCCCTGCTACTTATATGTATTCCAGGTCTGAAATTGCACTACAGTGGGGAAAGAAGAAAAAAATAAATAATCACTGCTAGACTGCTATCTTGTCAAATAAGTGTTTTCAACCCTTTTTGGTTGTTTAATGCTGTTTGGCATTTCAGCTGTTCACCATTTTCAATGCATCCTGCATAAGGATGCATGCAAGCACTTTTTTGGGCAAAAAACAAAAGTTTGTTTTATACCATTAAACGTGATCTTTAAGTCTTCTATTACTATTCTATTACTATTCCTAAAATAAGATATGCCAGCATCTACATGTAGCCAGAGCTGGATCCAGCACTAGGTGACCTAGGCTGGGATGGGATGCCCCACTGGCCAGTGGGCTGTCATATTTACGTTTTTAATTAAAAACAAAAACATATATATGTTTTTTAAGGGCATTCTTCTATGAGAACACACACTGCATCTGTGCTTCCCGGCATGCATCAACATCTCATACACCCTCTGTGTCTGTGCATGCATCACGCACACCTGTCGCATGCTTCTTCCTTTCTGCATGCAGAATTTAAATGCAAGAAAATGTACCTACTTGTTTCCATGCGTGGAATGCAAACAACATATTTGTTGCCTGGACCTACTTTGCTTCTTCCACACATGGGTGGAAGGTAGAGAGGCGTGTGTGTGCCCAACTACCAAGCTGCTAAAATAATTCAATGCATTTTTAAAGCATTATATTTGAGTGTATTTTCAAGGAATTGTGAGCTTCAAGGGAAGAGAACTTTACTGCTGCTCATGCAAAGTCTGTTTACAATATGCAGCTGTTTTGTATACCAAATGGTCATTACTATTGTGCTATAGAATTTAAAAGCATTGTTAGAAGCACAACTGGTAGCATACTTGCTTTTGATGTAGAAGGCTGCGGGTTCTACTCCCACAGCATGTAGATGGATTACTTATACTGTATTGTACTTTAAGGGGGGTTGGGGATGCTGCATTTTTGAGTATGTCCTCCTAACTGTAACATTGGCAATTTATTCGTCAAGGGCAGCAAGCATGGAATTTACAGATGAAACACTGAAATATAACATTGTTTGCTAACAGCAACCTCTTCATTAAAGATATCTTTAAAGTGGAATTATTCAGATGACTTTTACTTTTGCAGAGACTGTGCGTATTGACTGATATTGGTGGATTGTAATGACAGGTTTGAGTGGCCTTTCATAGTTGAATTGTTCTGAAATGGGCAGTTTTGCCATTATTGATTATACCGTTTCTTTCATTGCTTACTGGACAAGTGTTCAAAACTATAAATTTAAAACACACTCTAATAAGTGGTGCTGTATTATACAAGGAATATAATTTAGTACAATCAGAAAGGTGAAGCAAGGAACGCATACATGTATGAGTGGTTCAAAAAAGGGGTGCAAGGAGCCTATGGTTTGAAAACAGCCCAAAGGTAAACTTTATCCACCACTGACCAGATGCATTTTCTTTGAACGTGAGTTTCAATGTCGTTTCAGTGAATGTGAGTTTCATGGGCAGAGAAATTTAGTGTTAATGCTAAGTCTGTTTTCATTTTTGAGACTGTATTGTTTTGTTTAGCAAATTTTTATCAGTGTTTGTATTACAAAATTTGAAATAAAAGTTTTAAATTAAATCCAAATATCTGTAATTATTGTAGAAGTAAAGCAGAAAAAAGTATGCACACAGAGTTTTGAACAGTGTTTATGGTAGCCAAGTAATAGGGTACTGGAATGGCTGCAGGAGAGGAAGGGGCTGGGGGGGATCCATTATTCCCAGGACCCCATTTGACCATGATCTTGCTCTGCACAGCAAGATATGCAACATTTCTTCTTTCACAATCAGCACCAGTCTCCAATGTATAAATTCTGTTTAGGAAGTTTGAAACTTAGTATCAATCACTGTAGTTCAGCAATGATAACATTTATAGCAGTGGTACGTTCCAGTTGTTTGATTACTAGGTATAAAGTCAAGAGGTCTTAAAAACAATTTACGAATAAAAGCACTTATCTTTCATGTTAGTGATTACGAAGTTTCTTCTAGTTCGTCTGAAGTGTGTTCCTAGGTTCATAGTAAATTACTAGACTAACGGCCCTAGGAGGCCTTTTTAAACCTAACCATGTTTTTCCAAATGTGAGAAGGAAACACTGTACATTGTCCCTATGAAGTACACACGTTAACCATTAAGCCTGTCCCTATGAATACACACCTTAACCATTAAACCAACCACCCCCATTGTTCAGTGATAGCCACTTGAGGCTTGTGGGCCACAGTTAAGTGTTACTGGCCAGTTTTTAGTTGCTTGTTTTTAATAATGAAATTTGGTTTCTCTCATCTATATTTCTTTGTTTCTTCTGAACTTTTCAAAATAGCCCTATCCTTTATAGCAATTTCCATAATTTGGAAATATCACTTATTATAGGTGATAAGAAAACATAACTTTTTCTCTCACCTCATTGGTGTTTCAGCTGCTGCCTTCTCAAAGAAGAAGGACTTTATTATGGTGTCCCATTTACTAAGTACCCTATTCTGTTTATCATTTACCTCTGTCATACTGCCTATATATGAATACATTTACCATTGACTTAACTTTATTGTTAGCTTTCTGATTATCTGTAGTAAGCCAAACTTCCAACTTCATCTTATATAATGGCTACATTCAGAAAATTAACTGTCAGTGCCTCATATAAATAATTTGATGTAAAAAACAAAAATGTGGTGGATAATGAATAATTAACTCAAGTTGTTCATTTGTCCCTATGCAAAGTGTAAACATGTCATCCAAAAATATTTTACAAAAAGTAATGCAGATTTGCAAAGTTCATTATTCTGTGTAAATATGAATTCATCTCCCTATCAAGAGAGTGTGATATTTGCATAGATGTTGACAAGCGCTGTGCCCATAGAGGCTGATTTGATGAAATGTCATTGTTTTAGACATAAAAATTGTATTCTCACCTGCATGCTCTAATAATATATAGCTAGTATTTAACATAACATTAAGCAAACAGCTACAGACATTTAAATGATCATCTCCACCTCTTTTAGAATGAGTAAAAATAAGGATTAATTATCCAAAGTCATCAGTATATCTTTGTTATCCTGATAAAAATTATTTAATGTATGTAGCTGTTCTAAAGAGCAGATGCAAGTTATGGCTGCTGGCATCAAACTCACAGACCCCCCCCCCAACTGAAACATACTGGTTAACGGTGAAATGCGCTGTACAACACAGCTGAAAAAATTGGCTACATTCAATGAAGTATTAAATAACTGTAACACTCCCCTTGTGAATATGTCCAGTTAAGCACTACAACACATGGAAAAGACATATGTATTTGTGTACATAAGAGTACTAATGCATCACTAACGTGTGTGTGCATGTGTCGTTAACTAATAACCGAGAACTACCTGGCATATATTAATTATCTTCAGTGCAGTTCTCCCATGTCAGTTACTTGTATGTATTGTAGCAACTGAACACTGTGAAAATCTGAAGCCATGAACTGCAAGGCAGTAATGTCATGAGGTTCTACAGTGACACAACTGAGATGCAAGGACAATAACCCACCCAGTGAGAATGGCAGGCTGTCTTCTTTGTTACAAAAACAGGTCAGTTCACTAAAATCTAGCATTCAAAAAGTTAAAAGCATTCCAAAACTTCAGAAGTTACTATGAAATTTTAAAATAATAAACTCTCCTACCAAACCAAACAAAGGTGGAACCACTGGTACCATTATTGACTGGATCTTAGTGTCTCATCCAAACCTCATCTCAGATGCTGGCACCTTTTCTGTCTCTCAGTAATTACCTGCCTGCATTTGTTGACTGTCACTCCTCTCCCCCTCAAAAGCAACACCACTATGTACAATCTTGGAACCTCGCCAACTTCAACCCACAAATATTCATAGACTGCCTAAAAGTAACAGATTGGTCACCCTTAAAAACCTTGCCTCTTAACAATGCCATTGATTACTTTAATAAAACCTTCCTGAACCTTCTTAACAACCTTGCTCCACTTAAAACTAAAAGAGTTAAAACTACATCCTCCCCTTGGTTAACCAAAGAAACTAAACAAATCATGCACCTATGAGACAAAAAGTGGAAACTTTAATATAAAAATAAATTACCCCATGTCCTAACAGAAGTCAAACAACTCTGTAACACTGTAAAAAAGCTAATAATCAGGGACCGAAAAATCATACTACAATAAACTTCAATCAGAAAACTTATTCAACCCAAGAAAATTCTTGGACTCTATTTCCTCCCTTCTTCACCCAGGCAATAAGGAGAATCCTCCCCCTAACCTAAACCTTACTGATCTAGAAAATGCTTCTAACTTCAATGCCTTCTTCATAGAATCCATAGCTAAACTTACTACCAGCTTTTCTCACCACTCTCAACCTCCTCCCCCAACCAACCCCTCTACATCTCCACACAATCTGACTACCCCTACTCCTACTTTTAGCTTCTCTCCTGTTTCTATAAGCAAAATAAAGAAGCTCCTCCTTCAGCTCAAACCATGCTCCCCTGCCCCAGATAACCTGCCCACAACTTTCCTCATATTGTCTGCAGACAGCATTGCCCATCCCATCTATATCTTAATAAACTGATCCATACTAGAATCATATGTCCCCTCACTATGGGGACATGCCTTTATCATTCCACTCCATAAAGGAGGCAAAAACATGGACACTTCTAATTTTTGAAACAACAAAGTATTAAACCACAGTCCACCAGGCTATAAACAAGTACAGTTCCAGGTGGATAATTGAACTAGGAGGTAACAGGCATCTAGGGCTTAACGGTACGGTACCTTTAAAGCCTGTTTCAAGTAGGCGTAGGCCATAGATTCAGAAATTTTAGGATTTAATTGATTGAATGATTGATTTTATAATTTGTGAAAAGCATTTGTATTTAAACTCAGTTTGTGTTATATGATTTACGTCTGAGGAAGGGTTTGTACCCGAAAGCGCTAACACTCATTAAACTGTACTTGTTTTCAGCCTGGTGGACTGTGGTTTCATAGTTTGTTTGTCATTGTGAATTGTTTTTGTACCACAGACCTTTGCTACCAACTCCTGGTTTACTCTTGCATCACTTCAAATTTTTGGCCCATCGCCATCTTATCCCCACTATCAAAAATCATGGAGAAATGTATTCAATCTCAAATGATGTCCTATCTGACCCAAAACAACCTACTAACTCCTATACAACATGGTTTTCGTTCTGGGCATAGCACCATCACTGCCTTCCTCTCCTTTCTAGACTCCATGAACCTTGCTTGTGATTCAGGCAAAATAGATTCTACTCTGTTCCTTGACCTCTCCAAAGCCTTTGATACCATTTCTTACCCCTTGCTGTTATCCAAACTCTCTTTTCTCAACCTCTCCCCTCCTACCATCACCTGGTTCACCAGCTACCTCTCTGAAAGACAGGAAGCCATCAAATGGAAAACTCAGTCTCTTCCTTTCTACGCACTCCCTACCGGAGTTCCCCAGGGATCTGTCCTAGGCTCCCGCCTCTTAACATCCTCATTAATAACTTCCACCAGTCGCTCTCCGATGCTACACTAATTCAGTATGCTGATGATTTGACCATTATTTGTACAGCAGACATCCTCTATGACCTACTTCTCAAAACTTAATTAGCCTTCTCTAATACCTAATCATGGATGCATAGTAATCGCCTCGCCTTAAATGCCAATAAAACAAAGTTAATGATCTCCCCATCTAAAAACACCAGTATAGACAAAAACACTTTTACAATGACTGCTCAAAATAGCAGCCCCATAGAAATAGTATCACATACCAAACTGCTCAATGTCATAATTGATGAAAATCTAAAATTTGACATCCATATCCCAACTAACATCAAAAAAAATCACCAAAAACTAGGTCTCCTGTATAGACATAATCGTTACCTTACCTCCTCCACCAGACACACCCTTACCTCTACTTACCTTCTTCCCTCTCTTATGTACAGTGCCCCCCCTATTCACTAATCTTCAGCTAGGCTTACAGGCCAAGTTGGAAGTCTGTTACAATAAAATCTCCAAATTTGCCACCAACTCCAGAAACTCATCCCATCACTGTCTCTCCACTCCCTGAAATGGCTTGACCTTCCTAACTACCTCAAACTCCTTAGATTTACTACTGCCCACAAACTCATATTCAAACCTTCTAGTTGTCCTTCTCTTTCCACCTCTTTAACCACCAACATTCCCAACCACTCTCTTAGATCAGAAAACCACAATCTTCTAAACATATATAAGCCTTTTCCACCCCCTGGCTACCTACTATTACCTTCCTCCCTAGCTAAACTCTAGAATTCTCTTCCTACTACCCTTTAAAATACTCATAGCCACTCAAACTTCAAAACTCTTCTTCAATCTCACCTCCTTTCAAAATGGGAATGTTCCTGTACCCCTACCACATAAACTGTTTAACACCATCTCCCATGCACTTTATACTTCAACCATCTATCACAGTGCTCTCTTACCCTTTGCCTCTACTTCATCTACTACCCTATACCTCATAAACTTCCCCCTGACCCACTCCCTTTCTCCACTATATACCACCTTTACTTCTCCCACCTCTCCTTCTTCTCTTTGTCCTCTTCATATTTCTAACTTAAAAAAAAATAGTTTTTATCTGTACATAAATGTTTTACTTACATTCTTTTTTTCCCCATCTGAAATGCCTATACTTTTAATATGTTTAGACTATATAAATCTGACTTTTGTAAATCATTACCTAGGATTAGAAATGCCATGTCTTTTTTAACAAATCGTATATTATCTCTGCATGTTTCACTGTTCTACTACTTTATTACTTTGTATAAATATTGTATAATTGTCTATATCCTGTGGAGCTTTTCTAACTGGGCCTCCACTGAAAATGGGCTCTTCCAGGCCAGTGGACTATCCCGATCATCAAACTGTAATAAATAAATAAAATAACAAATTCGACCAGACTTGATGACCAAAATAATTCGGCTTTATTAATACATGATAAGCGCTTTCATCCACTAAATGGACTCCATCAGATCATATTTTCAAAAACTGCTTTATCCATGGAAAATACATACTTACACAAACAAGAAATATACAGAGTAAATGACAAATGCTTTGTATACATATACTGTATACAAAGTGAATATCATAGTTGGCTTGAGGGTATAAAGGCAACAGATAAATGACATTATATATAGAGTGACTGACACACACAATATATATCTGTGTGTGTGTGTGTGTGTGTGTGTGTGTGTGTGTGTGTGTGTATATATATATATATATATATATATATATATATATATATATACATACATACAGAGGGGAACTCAAGGTTGGCATGCAGAAAGAAATGCAATAAAAATGTAGAGACAGAGCAAGGTATGTAAAGGGAAACAGGGTATAAATAGGTTGTTATATGACCAGAGAAATATTAATTGTTCATAGGCTGATACTAGGCTATCTGCCCTAGGGCATTTATAAGCCTAGCCAGAGTGTGTTTGGCTTTCGCCACCCTTTTAGATTAGTTGACTGTGCCTCTATATAGTAGGTCACAGAAGATAGCCCTTTTGAGTTTTGTTTACTGTGCCTCTGTCTAGTAGGGACACAGAAGAGATCCCAGGGGTAAACCTACAATCTCCCATCCACTCGTCAAGATTTCTCTTGAAGAGGGTCATTGAGGGACTTTGCCTAACATGGATTGGGATTTTATTCCAGAGTGAGGGAAGCCTCTGGGATATGAATCTGTCCCTGCAGCATGTCCTATTTATTTCTGTGCTGAGGTTTAAGTCCCTGGAGCGTGTAGCTCTAAGGGATTTGGATTTCCTGAGGTGGAGCATGTCCATTAATTCCGTTGGACATGGCTTTATACGTCAGGCACAGACCGCCTCTGAGTAGGCGGTAAGCAACTGAGTAGAGCTGGAGTTTCTTTAGCCTAACTGCATAGGGCATCTGTTTGAGTCCCTTGATCCTCTTGGTGAGGTACTTTTGGGGTCTTTCCAGTTGCTGCAGGTGTCGGGTAAGGTACATCCCAAATGGGGCATTGTATTCAATTATAGGCCTGATGAGTGATGAGTAGAGGGGCACAATGACCTCTCTTGATCTAGATGTGAACCCTTTCATGATAAGGTGGGCTATATAGAAGGTCTTTCTAACCACTTTGGCAACGTGATTGTCAAAGGAGAGATTGCTATCTACTTGGGTCCCCAAATCCCTAATTACTTCTTCTGTACTTAATGGATTACCAGCTATGTGGTAATTTGTGGGCACTCTGTTTTTCCCAAAGGGGATGACTATGCACTTTTTGGCATTTAGCTTTAGGCCATGGCTCTGGCACCAGTTATCTGTCTCTGTGAGACCCTTTGGAGAATTCTTGTGTCAGTCGGTGAGTCGATTATGGCACCCAGTTTGCAGTCATCTGCAAACTTAGTCAGCCATAGTCCTCCCATGTTAGCCTGTACCTCAGAGAAATATATACCGAACAAGAGAGGTCCCAGGACTGAGCCTTGTGGGACGCCACTTGTAACTGGTTTAGAGTCTGACATGGCACCTGCAATTCTGACCATGTGGGTTCTATCCCTGAGCCAGTTTGCAACCCATCTTGTGACATAGGGGTTTATATTTAAGCTGGTGAGCTTATTTATGATGCCCGAGTGGGGTATTGTGTCGAAGGCTTTTGCATAGGCTGTGTGGACTACCTTCCCTTCATCTATGGCCTTGGTGACTGTTTCAAAGAAGTCAACTGGTTTAAAGAGGCAAGATCTGCCCTTAACAAAGCCGAATTGGGTAGGATCCAGTGTTTGGAGGTTCCCAATGTCTTTGTTTATGAGTTTCATGATGATATGCTCCATAGCTTTGCAGACCAGGCTAGTCGGGCTTATAGGGCGATAGTTTCCGGGGTCCATTGTGGCACCACCTTTGTGGAGGGGGACCACTGTTGCTGTACGTCATTCCTTGGGTACATATCCTGTAGTAAGGCTGAGATTGAACAGTGACTTTATGTGAGGGTTCAGTTCTTCTTGGAGTTCGTGTAAGATGCAGCCCGGGACACCGTCCAGTCCCATTGATGCTGTGTTTTTTGCTTTGGAGAGGGCAGCTCTCACCTGTGCATCTGTGATGTCAGGGAGGCTACACTCTGTTGGGATAGACATTTGCTCTTTTGGGGTGGAAGGGGGGGGGGAGTTTGCACTGAACCTGTCTGCCAGGATGTTGGCAATGTCTGTGGGTTCAGTGTATTTTTTGTCATTTTGAACTAACTCAGAGCATATCTGGGAGTTGCCACCCAGGTTCCTGACATAACTAAAGAAGGCCCTGTGATTATCTTTAGCATCTTGTGCAATTTTTCTTTCGAAGCTGGCCTTAGATGATTTTATGAGGGATCATAGTTTCTTGCTAGTACTGATCAGAGATGCCTTCCCTTTTTGGAATTTTGCTCTATCATGTAGTAGCTTCTTCCTTCCGTTGTATAGCTTATTTATGGCTGGGGTCCACCAGACAGGTCTCCTGCCTTTGGAGGAATGAGTCTTGGTTTTATTTGGGATAGCACGATCCATGCATTCCTGTAGGTGTCCATAGAAAGTGTTTATAAAGGATTCTGCGGTTTGGGCCGTATTTTCCACTGGCCCGGGGGCTTTGAAGGATTCCACCTCTGTTTTGAGAAGTGTGAAATTTGCTTTTGAGAAGTTCTTCACCGGGGTTTCCTTGGCTGAGGGTGGGGACGGGATATGGATGTCCAGTGAGATTAATTTATGGTCAGATCTTACCAATGAGGGGTATACCTCTGGTATGGAGCATAGAGTCCCCATGTTGGTGATGATCAGGTCCAATATGTTTTCCCCTCTTGTGGGAGTGGTGACTAGGAACCGTTGGGCGAGGGTGTTGGGGCTTGAGTAGTACTCCCAGTCTATGTTTGGGTAGTTGAAGTCACCCAATATAATGGTGTTTGGAGAGACCTTCATATTCTCCAGTATTCACAGGAAAGCCGAGTGGGGTTCCTGAGTTTGGGAGGGTGGTCTGTAGCAGGCTACAAACTGAAAGGCAGTTTTGCCCACTGTTAGTTGCACATGGATGGTCTCCGATACTTCATGCAGTGCCATTAACCTGGAGGTGTGGGTATCTTTGATGAATATGGATACCCCCCCTCCTTTTGTTGTTCGGTCCGAGTTTTGGGACCAAAAAGCATGGTATGAGGTATAACCTGGTAGTGCTGGGGTGCTCTCGGGAGCCTTGAACCAGGTTTCTGTTACTGCACAGATATCGATATTCTCTATACTGAGGAGAGCCTCGAGTGCGTGCATCTTGAGGTTTAGACTTCTGGCGTTGAGCAGCATTACCCTTAGTTTCTTTTTCTTTGTGTTGTCTATGGAGGTGGGTTTGTCTTTTGAGCCTTGCCTAAAAAAAGGCACTATGGGGGTGGCAAGAGCCTTAGCCAGTATTCGAAAACCCAGGGGTGACAGGTGCAAGCCGTCCCTAGCAAAGCAACGTGGCTTGTCGAGCATGTCATCCCAGGCTGATAGACACTGGATCCCCTTTGAATGACACCAATACTTTAGCCAATTGTTAAAATTGATCATTTTGTCTTTATACTGTGGCATCATTCTTGGTGAGGGTAAGATGCTACTCAAGGTCTGGGTCATACCGGCCTGGGCTACATGATTCGAGAGCTCCTCTATGTCTCTTTTCATGTAGTCCAGGGAGGTACATCTCAGGTCATTCACACCAGCATGGACAATGACGGAGTCATATTTGTACTTGCTTTGGAGTGACCTGAGTGCTTGTGTTATGTGGCGGATCCTGGCACCTGACAGGCAGCTTACAGTGACCTTCTCCTTGTTCAGCCTGGTGAGTGGGACGTCAGTGTGTCTGACAATAGAGTCACCTATTACAAGTGTATTAGGTGTGCTGTTTAGCCTTAAGGGCTGTGACTGTGTGGCACACTGACTTTGTGAACTATGTGATACATGGGTATTGTTGTGGGGTAGCGGTTGCTTTGATGTCTGCTTTGTATTTTTCTTGAGCTTTGAAATGTGTTTTTATTTATAATTGGAAAATGGAGTAAGAAGAATGATCTTTAAGAAAAGAAAGGAGCGATTCCCACAGTCTGGGACCAAGGACTGAGCAAGCATAGTCAGTGCAGTGCTGCCTAGTTTGGGGAGTTTGGAGGACAGGTCATGAGTGGTTAAGATGTTTAAGGTTGTATGTTGTTGCATCTCTGAATAATCTGGAGGCTAGTGGGGGATTATGTCATTATTGTTAATTAAATAGTTAAGAGGCAAGTAGAAAGTCAGCACATTGCTTCACAGATAGCCAGTTTGCTTTTTCTATGATTTTGCACTGATGGAGAATGCAGTTCTTTCAGAGTGCTGCAGTGATTAGAGGGAGATAATAGTCTAGCTAAGCCAGTAAGATACCTTTACCTATGGCATTTCTGCAGGGTCTGTATAGAAAAGGGGATATCCTATTAGCCCAGAAGAGGAGAGAATTGATTTTTTTGTGTGTCATCCAGTTGGAGTTAGAAATTTAGGAAGGTGTCCAACCAAATCCCTAGCTATATGAATAAAGAGATATTTTCAATAGTGTTATTAAGATGATCAATGATTTTAGAGTTCTGGATGTAGATGTGAGCTTTTGCCTAGTACCAAAAAGTATTGCTTTTATTTTAGAGGAGGTAAACAGTAATTGTTTATCACTGACCCATTGAATAAAGGCATGAAAATCAGTCCAGTGTTTTAGTTCAAGAAAAGAAACAGAGTTGTTTGAGCAGAATAGGATCATGTCATCAGCATAAAGCAGGACAGAAAGATGGGCTGAGTCAAAAGAGAGTTTAATGCAGACAGAAAATAGAAGAGGCACTAGAAATTTGAACAGACTTAGTCACAGAAAGAACTCCGCTTTATTCATGTAAATTAAGCACTTTCATCCACTAACTGGACTTCATCAGATCATCTTTTCAAGAACCGCTTTATCCATGGAAAATATATACTTAAAGTCATAAATCAAGATCGAAAAACATCAATAAACATGAATTAAGTATATGTGGAGGTTCATGACAGGCTAATTACATAGACTCTTCAAAACTAATTAAAAATACAACATTAAAATAAGCCTTAGGTCCCATCCACCATGTGTCGTTATGCTAAAAACCTCGGTGGAAAAAATAAATCTTCATGATTGGGACAATCTAACATAGCTAATTAGCATGTCCAACATAGTAGGTCACTGGATTGAACGGCAACGAAAGGACTCAGCCTTATAAAGACAGAGCTAAGGCATGAAAGCACAATAATATATATATATATATATATATATATATATATATATATATATATATATATATATATAAACCATGTGCTCAGACATGTAAATCATCTACTCCAGCCAACAAAACAATTAGTTTGTGTACTCAAAAAACAAAAATAGATCCTAGAAATATTAGCAACCTCCAACTCATGGAATACCATAGATAAAAATGATAAAACAATAAAAATAACAAATAAAAATAAATAGGAAAAAAAATCAGACAGAAACCTTAAAACAGTAACAGAACACTTGTCAGATTGCAAGTGAAAATCAAAACTCCAGCACACAATCATGCAACTGGTACAAAAGTACAAAAAAAAAAAATAAATAAAAATAAAAGCAAACATAAACAAAGATAAATAATAAACACCAAAGTCAGAGAGAAAGCATACCAGCGATCAAATCAGAAAAGAAAAAAGAAAAAAACAAAGAACCCTACCGACCACAAAAAAATACCAGTAGTTAAAATAGAAAATTCAGATAAAAACTCTCTAGGGAGAAAATCAGTAATTTATAAAGAACCATAAAACTGGTGCAAACAGAATATAAGAAAATAAGCTAAAATAAAAACTTGTAAATGAAAATCAATAAATATACTCAAAATTAAAATCAGTAATTAGACCAGAGTCCAACTTCAAGAAAAGAAAAAAAATGTAAAAAAAAAAATACCCGACTTTATGTAATTTTTTTCACTTGTCATCAAAAGGTAAGTAAAGCTGTTTAAACACCTAAAAAGATACACAGAAAAGAACGGGTAACAGTAAATTCAAAAGAAAAGACAGGAAGGATAGGGGTTATGGTGAGTTTATGAATGTGTGTGCTGCTTAAGGTGGGTACAATAAACTTAGGCTAAAGTAGTTTGCAATAGTCAACTGGGCATGAGTCCTAAATCCTAGATAAATGAAAACAATAATATTATTTATGAAAAATAGGAACATTATTTCACAGGGTAGAAAAGCACATTCACCCAAAAGGCTTTGTTAGAGCAATGCAGACTTTGTGTGGAGCCCTTTTACATGAATAGTCACCAAAAGTGAATCCACAGAGACAGGATCTATTTTAATTTTCCTGAGAAAGTCAAGACCATCCATAATCAAGTACCACTAACCAAATGTTTGTGTGATATTCCATAAAAATAGTCCCTGGTTTGGTGATACCACCTTCCCCTCCAATGGCTGGTCAGCGGGGTGGGTCGTAAACATTTTTTGTGAGGCTTAGGAATACCAAAAAAATCTGGAGAGCTTAGGATGAACAGCTGTTAAAAAGCTGTGCAGTTTTCCGTTGAGGCATCTTCATAAAGCAGTTGTAGTGTGTCATTAATGGCCATATATGCAGCAGCAGTAGTCTCCAATATCACCTTGTGATAAAAATCTGTGCTACTGAGAATGTGTTCAAGCTTTTCTTTGTATTTTACTATGTCAGTAACAAAAATTCCCCTTCCACTGTCTGCACACCAACAAACCAACATGATTTATCTAAGCTCATATCTCTGAGGGCTTTAATTTCATTCCTATTCATATCATAAAATCTCTTGTGGCAGAATCTGTTTAGAACTCTTCTAATGTCTGCCTCACATTTGCTCTCAAAAGCACTCAGAGTTGGATTGATGGCAGGTCAAAAATTACTAGGACATTTCCATTGCTCTCCGTTGTGGTGTTGTTAACAGCTTCTTCCACTTTGCCATGGAAAAACAAAATGTCAAGTTCCAGTTCTTCACATAAAGCTTTAAAGCAATGATGGTGTCCCTGAGCTTTCTCCAGTTATAAGAGAAATATTATTCCTTTTTCCAGTACATTCTTTCTACAGTAGGGAGGGGTTTAGAGGAGTGGATCTGGATTTTAGTCTGGAGTTTGGGAATCTGGTTGATGGTTAAAAGTCTGTAGCCCCTTCAGCTCTCTCGTTCCTTGGTAGGAACAGTCCCTCTGATAATAAGAAAGGCCTAGCTACCCCTCCTGAGCACCCAATAGGCTCTGATTCCTTGCAGTAGAATTCAAATGTTATTAAATATTTTGTTGGCTCTGGCCAAAAGAGGTGTGCTATTGTTTTGTCCACTCAGTTCTATTGTCAGACAATGTGTTTTGACAGATAGTGGGTTGATGATTTGGATGGTGGCCATACTCCCATATTCCTTTAAAAAATCAGCGGTCTCCTAATGTAACTTCTAACATCCTTTAAATAAGGCATCAAGATTCTAAGTACGCAGAAATGGGTTCAACTACCCAGCTTCTACCTGAGACTCATTCTCATGGGAGTGTCATAAATGTCTGTATTGATATTTGGGAGTCCATAAATTGCAGGGTGCTTGGGATAAAGTACATTCAAAATGTCAAAAATGTCATATGTAATCACATTGCCCAAATGAAGAGCATAGAAAACATTTTTCAAAGTAGTCATGTATTTCTCAGCAGTTAAAGGTGATAGCTTATTGCAGGTAGTTTCTTCAGCCTGCCACTGTTACATTTTAATTTTATACCTAGTTTTGTATCATTAATACTATTGCACCACCTTTGTTTGCTTGTTTAATAGTGGTATTTTCACAGGAGTAATTACAAAATTTGGGGGCACATCCCTTCTCAAATAGGTTGCAGATTTGCTGTTCACCAATAATATGAAAAAGATTGTCAAGAGAATGGCCATTTGGTATACGTGAATTATTCCTTTCCAAGACAGCCACCATGTTACCCTATTTCTGTAGAAACAGAAACACAAAATTAAGTTGCCTTGTGAAATGTCTTAGTTCAGTTAACATATTTGGGTGGGAGGATGGCATAATGGTTACGGTAGTTACCTTGCAAACACAAGGTACAGGGTTTGATTCTCAAATGGGATAACTGGCTAGGCTTAAAATGGCCCTCAAGGGTAGTTAGCCTTGTCCTAATCTATGAACCTATGAACTAAATTTCCATCACATGCAGGTATGAAAGTTATACTTTTACTCAAGGTAAAAAAAAACATAAATTAAATTTCACCCTGAAAGATTAATCACTAAATTAGAAGAATTGAGCCACTGTTGTTGCTGTTCCTGCATTTGTGGTTCTCATTACAGGCCATGCTATCTTCCTTGCCTCTGCCTCTTCCTTCTTAGACTTCTGTTTACCTTGGAGTGTTCTTTGACTCAAGGATCAAAGTATTTGGTTATTGATAAGCATTAGAGTTTCCATCTTTGGAAGAAGTAAATGGTGAACAAAAGCAACACCCCTTGCTCTGCCTTTTAACTCCACCCATTTCAGTAAGTAAATGAGCACAGCTTCTCTTTCAGAGTTATTATACTAGCAGCATGGTTGACAAAACAATAAAGTGCTTGATGCAGATCAGCAAATATATATACATTCTGCAGATATTACAAGTTATTTTACAGGAGTCTTCTTATAGTTTTCTAAATTACTATATTTGCTGAAATTGTTACATTAGATAAACATGTAAAGTCTTCAAATTATACAGAGGTTGTACGGATAGGAAGCAGTGTGTATGATACATTTTTCTTGAATCCAGATTTGGTTCATATCCACAATATTTATTTACGTAGTTATCTAACTTTATCTGGGTAAGTTTCAGCCATGTTCCAGGTCAAGAGGCAGTAATTGTTTTTCATAGCAATATTTAGAAAACGTATTGCAATATTTATATAAATATTGCAATAACCAACAATGATGGTATGGTATATTGAAGATTTATCCATGGTTGGTGTGTTATAATTATGAGGGCAAAGCCTGAGTGATTAAATAAAGCCAACCATGGGTAAATCTTCAATATACCACACCACAGTGTTGGTTATTGCTATTATGCAATGACATTATTTAAGAAAAAAAATTGTTACTTTTTTAAAATAATATCTTTGTATAATGGTGCTGTGGTGTTACTCCACTTCTGCTGCATATCCTGTTGCTTTTTTGATGTACTGCGCATGTGTATGGGACTTGCGTTCCCATGGTTACCCAGTACATTGATGCTTTGGAAAGGAAGCAACAAAGAAAGGAAGGTCTCTATTGCTCCTTTTTTTTTAATAAAAAAAGGTTTCATACACTTTAGGGGTAGGAGAGAGACAGAATGGGGGAAATACAAGGAAAATCTGGTACATTTCTTTAGTTTTGAATAATGTACCTGATTGTCCTAGTATTTTCTCCATCCTGTCTCTCTTGTATGTCTGGACTGTCCAGATTTCTAATTGTATTTATTTTGTTTTTTAAAAAAATTTAAAGTTACAATATATACCAATGGAAGAAAGTCCAGGAGACCAGACCTTTTTCTACTGGTATATGCTTTGATTTACAACAGACATGCTGATTGAGCTGACCCATCAGTGTGCTACTTTTTGAATGCTAATGGCCAGTCATTGTATAATATTATATATTGAAGCCAAAATATAATTTGTATGAAGGTACTAATGAACTCCCAGAGGAGGCAGCCAAGGTGGCAGCAATCAGAGCCAGAGAGGTGACCAATAGCTGGCAGGAGAGTGGTTTGGTAGTAACATTGCAGGTGTGTTACCTATACCAGCATGCAGCCCACAGAGAAAGGAAGAGATTAGGCTGTATAATGACTGACTGGGTCAGTAGACAGGTGAGAAAGGTTTAGGACTCGTACGAGCATGGCTCAAAATCTGACATAGAGACCAGCTCTCTGTGCAAGGCATAAACTCATCTCAGGGAAGAGAGGAGAGGTGTGCTTTGTCTTGAGTTATTAAAGCATATGTCTGTCCTTACCCAATAAAAACAAATGAGAGATCAAAAAGGCAAGAGATGTCAAATACAAAGATTTATGGTGATTTAATAGCAGGAGATGTTGTTACAAGATCAGCATCCCAGCAAAGTCATAAAAGCTATGAAGAAAATAAATGATTGGTGCTCTGCCAATGTGACAATAAATAGATACTAAAAAGAATTGCTAAAAATAATACAGAAACATAATTTGTCAACTTTAAATAGAACAATATTTTTAGCAATATATTTACCTACAGTTCAGAAAAAGAGGATCTGTAGTAGACTAGACTACGTTAAGAATTTAAAAAAAATGGAAACTATGAAATAAATGTAAAATAGTAGATAGTGATCAAATGCCAACTGCGACATCAATAGAAGACAAGAATGGGAATAAACAATAGAAAATATAACTACGGCGCAATATAACAAGAGCAAGGACCACAAGAATGAGAGAAGCTGTCTTAAGAGCTTCTTGACTTTTCAGAAAATAGCTGTCAAAAATATTTGAGATTCTTCTAAAAAGTGAATATGCAAGAGAGAAAAATCTCAGAAAACAAAATTCTGTGTAATGCAAAGAATGTATCAGTTGTAAAGGAAATAAAAAGACAAAGCATCAGGCTCTCTCATATAGCTAGAAAAATAAATCTGTATTTTGGTATAGAAGGAAATGAAGCAAAACATCCACTTCATGACTGCATGACAAAATGGTAACAGACTAGTAATCTTACAAATATGTTAGTTAAAATATGAAAATAATACAAGAAGCTAATTAGAAATAAAAAAGAAGAGATGAGGACTGGAATCAAGGTTGAAAGCAAATCAGTCTAATGATTGTCAAATGGAGTGGAAATTGATGGCTGATAGATTAAGAAAAAATACTTAAGACTGGTTTATCATTTAGAAAACATGTTTTGACTATTACAAGAGAAAATCTGACAATGATAATAAAGAAAAAATAGTTTAGGTTAAAACCAGGATGCTGAGAGAATTGCAAAAAATATATATTGTCAGAAGGGAAGGTTATGGAAAATATTACAAATCTGAGAAACAGTAAAGCCTCAGGCCCAGATAGTATACTGAGTGAAATACAAAGTGGATGCATTTATTTGGGCAGAGATATTAACACAGAGTTTAAGATAATTATAGAAACTTGGAATTACTCTCATATGTGCAATAATAATACACATTTTTAAGGAAAAGGAAAGGAAAGAAAAGATGCAAATATGCATAGACTGATAATTGTACTGGATTTGTCACTATAACTATCACCCACAATTATTACTGAAGAGTTAAAAAAGACATATATAGCTTGGTTTATCTACATTTCAGTTTGTGTATCTCAAAGGCCTATCAACTCAGCAAACCTGCTAAGCAACAAAGAACTTTTTTTGGCATTTCTGGAGCTGCATTAAAAAATAAATTTAGAATGGTGGAAGTTATGGAAGGTTATACAAGAAAAGGCTATTTATTTGAATGATAGTAGTCATCAGAAAGTTATGTTTATAGAGTGTTCCTAACATAAGGTGACTGCACAAAATGGTTTCCAGTAAAGAAGGATTTGAGGCAGTGTTGCTTCCCAGTACCCTGGCTACTTCTCACATATGTTGATGAGGTACTTAATCAGCTCCCTAAATTAAATGGAGATATTCTAAAAATAAGACAAGAAAAAAGCCCTGCACTATGTTGTGTTAAGTATCTGCTACAGATGGCTTTACATTTTCCAGTGTTAAAAATGACTATTAAAATTGGGAAAAATATGGAGAAGTGTAAAGATACGCATTACAAAAAGTAAGGTTATGAATTTTAATCAAAAGATGCAGAAAAATAAATTTATTTGGATAATCAAAGAGTGCAATTTATTATTAGTAAAGGTATTCAGGTATAATATATGCTAAGAATTCAGTGAAATTGTGCAATCAGCATTTTAAATTTAAGACAGAGAAAATAATTTCTGTTTTTTTGCACTTGAAAAAAGTTATAATGAATATAATGTGCTTCCCCTGTTAATGGCATTCAAAATCAAAGTAAATATTTTAATTACCATGGCATAGACATTTGGGGCCAATTTGATACTGAATAATTGTTCTAAAAGGTGTGCAAACTAAAAAAAAGTATGTATTTAAGTTCTCTAAATCATTACTCGAAGTTTATATAAAGAGATTATAGATATGAAGTTATTATTAAAAATATGAGGTTACCTGAAGATGAAATATTAAAACAAATACAACCTGAAAAAGGAGAGTAGATACAAAACCATAATTTTCAGTCAGCAACCCAAAGAGCAATCAACAAAGTTCTGGCAAAGTATGGATTCATTGTTTTAAAGAGTTAGCATGCATGCATAAGTAAATAAATAAATAAATAAATTGTTGGGGGTTGGCATATAGATCACAGTTGCAAGGTACAGGGTTTGATTATCAACTTTGGGAAATTGGATAGGCTTAAAATGACTTACAAGGGTAGCTAGCCCAGTACCTATAAACACATTTATGTAACACTGGCAGTATAGTGGTGAGCAAAGCCTGCTTCCAAGCAGCTGACCCAGGTTCGATTTCAAAATGTAAGAAGTCTGTACATTTAGGGATTTCCCATTTTGTCTAACAGTTAGGATTCCTGGTTTTCACCCAGGTGGCTTGCTGACCCAGGTTCGATTTCAAAATGCAAGAAGTCTGTACATTTAGGGATGTCCCATTTTGTCTAATAGTTAGGATTCCTGGTTTTCACCCAGGTGGCTTGGGTTCTACTCCTCATACAGGAATGGATCACTCTTTTAGCAATGTGTTAGTAGCACAATGGGTAGCATACCCAACTTTGATGCAGAAGACTGTGGGTTCTACTCCCACACCATGTAGATGGATTACTGCCACTGGAGTGCCCTTTAATGGGATTGCTGCACTCCTGGGTGTGTCATTGTTTGAATGAGATGTTAAACTGTGGCCCTATCTGCCTGTGTTGATGGTAGTTGCTGTCAGATCTTAATGTTGGGGATTGGTCTAATGGCAAATGTGTTTACCTCACTAAGATACAAGGTTTGATTCTCACCTTTGAGAGGAATTGGCTAGGCTTAAAATGACAACAGGAACAGGTAGTCTAGTACTTTCTTATAAACCTAAAACATTTCTACCACAATTGAAAGAATAGTTAAGAAAGAAATAATAAGTAAATGTTCTTTTTTGCTAGGAATATATCTATAAACAGCAAATGTTGTCAGTTAATAAAAAATGGTTTCCCAGAGTCTGTATGACATGTAAGTCTGAAATCAATTTTTTCAAGTTAAGTTATAATAAGCTGGAAACTGCTCCTCCTTGCCATTGTGGTAAAGAAGTAGCAGAAGATATCTATTGCATTGTTATGGACTGTGAATTATACAGTGATGTGAGAGCAGGACCACCCTATTACAAAACATATTAGGTTGTAATCATCAAAACATAGAATACAATGATACAAGAATTAGTTGGAGTTCTTTATAAGGCTTACAAATGCAAGCAATTGAAGAGCAAAGTAAAATTAGTGAAAGCATAATGAGGCTATGGACATATTAACCAAAAAATTAGAGATGTTATTATTACCCATGTGTATATATAAGCTGGTTTAAAAGTATGTGCAGAATGTGTTAAGAAATTTTAAATGTTATTATCAATTTATTGAATATGTTCATTACAAAATTATATGTTGGTGTTTAAGATACTAGAAATTAAGAAAATAATAGTGTTGTGCAGGTTAGCTTGTAAAACATGATATACACAATAATGTATAAGTATTATACATTAAGAAAGTTGTATGCATTGCTTTGTCAATGTTATTAATTGGAAAAATGTATTTGGAATTTATACAAGGACTTTTTTTTAATCATAACAATCCTTGATTGAGACAATAAACTTGATTATGATGATATTCATAGTATCAGATTGGAAATGTACAGTCAACAACTGTACCTTTAAACTGAGAGGGAAGGGGAGGGAAGATAACTGAAACAGAGATGGAGCTAGGCATTTAGGTAGTAGATAGAAAATAAAGAGAAATACAGAACATGGAGGAAGAAATAAGGGTGACTTGTTTCTTGGCTAGGTAGTCTTACTTTGTATCACAGCTCTAGGTAGTCTTTGTATCACGCTAGGTAGTCTTTCTTTGCATCACGCTAGGTAGTCTTGCTTTGTATCATGCTAGGTAGTCTTGCTTTGCATCACGCTAGGTAGTCTTGCTTTGCATCACGCTAGGTAGTCTTACTTTGTATCACGCTAGGTAGTCTTGCTTTGCATCATGCTAGGTAGTCTTACTTTGCATCACGCTAGGTAGTCTTACTTTGTATCACGCTAGGTAGTCTTGCTTTGCATCATGCTAGGTAGTCTTACTTTGCATCACGCTAGGTAGTCTTACTTTGTATCACGCTAGGTAGTCTTACTTTGTATCATGCTAGGTAGTCTTGCTTTGCATCACGCTAGGTAGTCTTGCTTTGCATCACGCTAGGTAGTCTTACTTTGTATCATGGCTTGGTAGTCTTACTTTGTATCGTGCTAGGTAGTCTTACTTTGTATCATGGCTTGGTAGTCTTACTTTGTATCGTGCTAGGTAGTCTTACTTTGTATCATGGCTTGGTAGTCTTACTTTGTATCGTGCTAGGTAGTCTTGCTTTGCATCACGCTAGGTAGTCTTGCTTTGCATCACGCTAGGTAGTCTTACTTTGTATCATGGCTAGGTAGTCTTACTTTGCATCACGCTAGGTAGTCTTACTTTGCATCACGCTAGGTAGTCTTACTTTGTATCATGGCTTGGTAGTCTTACTTTGTATCGTGCTAGGTAGTCTTACTTTGTATCATGGCTTGGTAGTCTTACTTTGTATCGTGCTAGGTAGTCTTACTTTGTATCATGGCTTGGTAGTCTTACTTTGCAGAGCAATAAGTCTAGGAAAGTAGATGGGTGAGCTGCAAACAATGATGCAGGAAGAGAGAGAGGACATTGCTGCTGTCACAAAATCATGGCAATGACAAGAGAAGGTGAAACATAGATGTGTCTGGGTATTGGCAGCTTAGAAAGGGGTCTGGTAGGGAGAGATGGATGTGAAGTAGCCATCTACATAAAGGAGGGAATCAGATGTGAAGTGAGAGAGGAGGAGGAGGAACAGCAAATGAAGAATGGGAAGGTTTAGAAGCTATGTTAAGTAATCTAGCAATTAAGGTAGATGAATGGAGGAGAGCTAGTAGAGCGATATAGTATATTATCTGCTAGATGCAATGAAAGATCAGGATGAGAGGCTGACGAAGAGAATAAAGAGGTAATAAGTATGGGGATGTGACCCTGACAGGAACAGGCCAAGAGATTCTGAGCTCCAGGGTGGAGGGGGACTGAGTGATGACACAGATTTTAGGCTATGAGGTGGTTCATCCAACTGGTGCAGAGCAGTACCAGATAGGATACAATTCTGGTCATGGTCATAACCACTGTAGAGGGTATGATGAATATCTACATTAAGGTGCTGTTAGCCACCAGTGGTCATGCCATGGTGTGATTTAGAGTAAGTGAGAAAACTAAGAATAAAAAGACAAAGACCATCATGTGTGATTTTAGGATAGTGGATTATGCTATGTTAGGGAAAGGGGTCAGAGATGACTTAGTAGACTGGGATCAAACAACTGAGGGAGTAAACAAGCTCTAGGAATGGGTCAAGGATGAGGTATTCAGGTCTATGGAAATGGGTGTGGTGAAGGCAAAACAGCAAAAAAAAAAAAAAAAAAAAAAAAAAAAGACTGCCGGTATAGGTACATAGAAATGTTATGCTAGCAGTTAGGGCAAAAATCAAAAGATCAAGTCTGGAGGATTTGGAAATGAGAGGATGGTGAGGTGGAAGAAATAAAGAACAAACAGGCTACCAAGAAAAGCAACAACAATGGTAAGGGCAACAAAAGCTAAAGGTGAAGGGGAGTTAGCTGGGCTGAATGGCAGTTGTTATAAAGAAATAAAACATATATGTAACGTATAATGTATGTAAATGAAAATAAAGTCAATGTTTGTTTTTCATTTATATAAATATAAGATTGCCTATGTCATATGTGATAATTTAATAAAGATGTTTATTGAAAAAATATTTAACATTTAATAACGTTAAAGTTTATATTCTTGTCTATTAATGCATGTGTGCACATGTCTTAAGTGATAATTTAATAAAGGTATTAAAAAAGAAGGGAAGTGAGGACTACTTAGTTATACAGCAGAAAGAAGGAACTGAGCAACAGAACTACTCAGACTTGAACAAAGATAGGAGGGAGATCACAGAAGACTTGTAAAAGTCAAATGTCTTGAATTAATACTTTGCTTCAGCCTTTACAAGGGAAAGCAAGGCAGCAGTGCCATTCTGGTAGCGAAGCAAGGCAAAGTGAAGAAAACAGTAGACAGACATCAGGATAAAGATGAAGATTCAGAGGTAACTGCCTGTCTTTCTGGAAGATAATGCACAAGGGCAAGATAAGTTGCTCCCAGATTCATCAAAACTCTGGCAAACATGTTGATAGACACCTTGGCAGAAAGCTGGAAGACCACAATTGGGGTATCCTTGTATAAGGTGGTAACAAAAAAAAATCCACAAACTATATGCCTGTTTTCTAAACAACAATGGCAGGGAAATCATGGAGAGAACCCTGGAGAGAAGGCTGCTGGGATTCCTAGAGGAAAACAAGTTCATGAACAGTAGACAACAAGCATTAATAGTCCAAAGGAGGTCTCAGTCAGATGTGATCCAGTTTTATGACTGGATTACAGATGAGCTTGACAGGGGAATACCACTAGACATAGTCTAGCTGGACTTCAACAAGGTATTTGACTTTCTTTGCCCCCCACCATGGAGCAAGCCAAATGGCTTATCTACCTCCATCTTGTTGGCTCATTTGCTCTGCAGTCTCAGGATCCTGGAAACTCCTGGGTCAGGCACCCATTAGTTCCTTCCTGGAAAGCTTCCATGAACTCATCCCTTGGTGGTGAGAGTTAGGTGGTAGGGAGTGGTCCAGCTTGCTGGTCCAATGGATTGACCTACCCTCTTCCCCAATAGTATGCCTCCTTGCCTTGTGGCAGCTCTTGCATGCTATACTATCGCTGCCCCCTGAGGGAGAATATGCCTATGCATGCCAAATTCCCCACTGCTCACTGTGCAACATGGACATGGCAACACAGGCTTGATAGATGCAAACTCTATGGGGTAGACTCCTATATGGTGAGCTAGAACTGTCTCCCATGTGCAAGAACTGCTATTCAAACTCTGGTCACCTGAGACATATTCAGTGTATTATTCCTCTATGCTATGGAGCTAGATGCAAGTTGTTTTTAAACACCTTTATTGAATTATCATGTGTGACATAGGCAAACTTACATTTATATAAATGTAATCAAACCATATTAACATGTTCGCATTTACAAACATTATACATCACATACATTGTTATATACAATATAATCAAACCAACATTACATAAATTGTTCAGTTCCTACCATCTCTTAAACCTCATTCCTCCTTCAAAACATTTTTCTGCAGTATTTTCCCACAATTTTCATTTTTTTCTCCGTAATTTACTCCTACCCTTTTCTAAAGCTTCCACTTCCTGTTCTTTTATCTCTTACAAATATTCATAACTTCAAGTATGGCTAGTTTAGACTTTGATTTTCATTTTCTAGTAATTGCTTTTTTGACAGCGACCAGAATTAAACCTAACAAGGCCTTACTATGTCTAGGAAAGTCAAATCCTGTGTCCCAGCTCAAAAAATAATTTCCTTCGTTACATTCATTTGTTTGCCCAGTATTCTTGACACAGTACTCTGTAGGAAAGTTTAAAGCCTGCCAACTCATTTCAATCTGAGAACATATTTTCCCCAATACCTCTTTCTTCCACATTACACATCCAACATTTGCTATCTACTTGAGGAAAAAATTATTTGGAGTCTGCTTGGGGTATAAAAGTACCCATGCAAACACTTCCAGGCAAAAATCCTAAACCCACTAGATTGTGTTGCATATTTGAGAGCCATACATTTGTGATCCCATTGTTTCTTTGTGAATTGCTTATCTAGTCTCCCTTCCCAATTTTTTCTGACCTCCTCTGACTGATTCCCTACAGTTATTGTGCAATATTTTATATGCCTTACTAATTATCCCATTTTTAACAGCAGGTTCTATTCTAGATTCAACCAAAAACTTAAACAGTTCAGGTCTTTCATTTACAATTCATCTATCCCTTTCTCTTGCCTATACTCTGATATCATTCCATGATAGGAAAGACTATCTCTAGACTGCACTCAAAATGTCTTCCTGGCCTCTTCCCATTCTACTACCTTTCCCTCTTTAATTATCTGTTCCCAAACCTTGGTTCCTTTGCCAGTTTCCTCCAGTAAATTCCAGCCCCCTCTTGCCCATTCTCTGTACCCCTAATTGCAGTCATTCATATTGGCAAAATCTCTTTTCTCCTTTCCTGTGTTGGCTTACTTCTTAGTACCCTTTCTGAATATAATATTTTGTAGGACTGTTGCTATTCTCCTTAAGGATCTGCTTCCAAAATCCCCCTCTTTCCTTGTTTCTCAAATGACCCCCCCTTCATCATCCCTTTGTACTTTGAATTGTAGCTTTCTGCTTCTGTTATGTACAAGAGCCTTAACCATGTAGCTCTAAAATATCCCTTTAAATCAAGTAATCTTAAACCTCCTTGTTCTATTGGCAGGATCAGCTTATCCCACTTGACTCTTGCCCTTCTTCCCTCCCCAATAAAATCCTTCAACTCTTTATTAATTGCTATCCACAACTTCTGATGTGGTTGATAAAAATAGCCTGATTTGTGTATAAAACTAAAGGGACTAAAAACATTTTTACTACTTGTATCTTGCTACCCATATCTATAGGCAAGAGCTTCCAGTTTCTCATTTTTTGTATTATCTTTTGTATAACCTCTTCCCTCCACATATCGTTAGCTGTTGTAACAGGCTTCTTTTTAACACATACTCTTAAATACTTCATTTTATCATGTCCCCATAAAAATGAGTATTGCTGAACCAGTTTGTGTGTATGCACATAGTTTTCAACTATAGTCTTTGTTTTATCTTCATTAATTGGCTAAGCTTCTGGTGTCATTCTAAGGGGATTCAGTATCTGTCTGCCTGGGACGAAATGATCGACAGACCATGATGCTTTGCCAGAGATGGCCTGCAACAGATGCCCTTGGGATTCCAGACACTTGCTAAGGCTATTGCCACCTCTATAGTGCATTTTGTAGGCAAGGTTCAGATGACAAATTCACCACTGTAACATGTACAAGCAAGCAAAATATGAGGGTAATGCTACAAGTCTAAACCTCAAAATGCACTCACTCGAGGCACTCCTTAAAACAGAGAACACTAATATCTGTGCAGTGACAGAGACCTGGTTCAAGGCTCCAGAGAGCACCCCTACATTACCAGGCTATAATTCATACCACACCTTTCAGCCACCTAACCTGGACCGAAACAATAAAGGTGGAGGCGTGTCCATATTCATTAAGGATATCCACACCTCCAGGCTAGTTGTTCAGCATAATGCATCTGAGATTAAGTGCAACTAACTATGGGCAAGACCGCAATTCAAATTGTAGCATGCTACAGATCCCCCACCATGACCCTGGATTCCCACTCCTCATTTTTTGATACACTGGAAAATATTAGGGTACAACCTAACACCCTAATAATGGGTGATTTCAACTACCCCACCAATAAACTAACGTACCATCTCTTTTGCTCAACATTTTCTGGAATTCATAAATTCCAATGCCTTGGATCAATTTATCCACACCCCCACCAGGGGCAGCAATATCCTAGACCTGGTCATTACCAACATGGGCGACCGGTGTTCCACACCAGAAGTCAATTCCTCATTGGTCAGATCCGACCACAAGCTAATCACCCTAGACATCCACATCCCGCCCCCACCCCCTATTAGGGAAACGACTAAAGATTTTCTCCAAAGCCAACTTCAAGCTTCTTAAGACAGAAGTGGCAAACTTCACGACACCCATGCAGATGGATAATAGAGATACGACTGCTGAATCCTACACAAATGCACTTTATAAGCACTTACACAAGTGCATTGATCATGCTATCCCTAACAGAACCAAGATGCTATCCTCCCAAAAAAGGAAGCCAATCTGGTGGTCCCATGCCATAAACAAACTCTGCAACAGAAGAAAGAAACTGTTGCAAAAAAGAGTAAAATCCCATGATTGGAGGAACTCCCTGGTCAGCCTCAGTAAGAAGCTGAAATCCCTCATAAAATCCTCCAAAGCTAGTTACGAAAACAAAATCACCACTGATTCTAAAGACAACCACAAAGCATTCTATAGCTATGTCAAGAATCTCAATGGCAACACTCAGATCTGCTCTGAGTTACAGCACAATGGCACTAAATATACAGAACCAACTGATATTGCCAACATCCTGGCAGATAGGTTCAGTGCTAACGTTACCCCCCTATCACCCCCTAAACGGCCCATCTCTATATCGGAAGAATGCAAACTTCCTGTAATCACGACTGCA
Source organism: Protopterus annectens (assembly GCF_019279795.1). Taxonomy (NCBI): domain Eukaryota; kingdom Metazoa; phylum Chordata; order Ceratodontiformes; family Protopteridae; genus Protopterus; species Protopterus annectens. Next base: position 15,002,772 of record NC_056746.1, read on the forward strand.
CAGGTAAAAAACATACTCTCCAAAGCCAAGAACACAGCACCCATGGAACCTCACAACATCCCAGGCTGCGTTCTACATGAACTACAGAACGAACTGGCTCCCCACCTAAGTGCCATGTTCAATCATAGCCTTACCTCAGGCTTTGTGCACACTGAATGGTGCACAGCGACGGTTATCCCACTCCACAAAGCGGGGAGCCACCACGGACCCCAGGAACTACCGCCCCATTAGCCTGATGAGCCTGGTCTGCAAAGCAATGGAACGTATCATCATGGAAGTTATAAGCAATGATGTTGGTAATCTCCAAACTCTGGATCCCACCCACTTCAGGTCTGTAAAAGGCAGATCATGTCTCCTAAACCTGATAGACTTCTTTGAAGTGGTCACCAAAGCCGTAGATGAGGGTAAAGTGATTCACACAGCCTGTCTAGACCTTGCCAAGGCTTTTGACACCATCCCCCCACTCTGGAATTATAGATAAACTCACTAAACTAGGTATAAATCCCTATATCACAAGATGGGTTGCCAACTGGCTCTCTGACAGAACCCACACTGTGAAAGTAGCAGACTCCAAATCCAGAGTACCACAGGGTTCAGTCCTGGGTCCTCTCCTGTTTGGTATCTACTTCTCTGAAGTACAGGCTAACAAAGAAGGTCTTTGGCTAATGATGTTCGCAGATGACTACAAACTAGGAGCCATAATCGAAACTCCTAACGATGTGGACATCCTACAAAAGGGCCTCACTGAGACAGATGCCTGGTGTCAAAGCCATGGCCTCAATCTCAATGCCAAAAAGTGCATTGTCATCCCTTTTGGTAAAAACTCTGTACCCATGAACTACCGCAGTAGTAATAGTCTACTTAACAGCGAAAGTGTGATAAGAGACCTTGGGACACAGTTGGACAGTAGTCTCTCCTTTGATAATCACATCACCACAGTAGTCAGGAAATCCTTCTATGTGGCACACCTCATTACAAAAGGTTTCTCATCCAGGAAAAAAGAGGTCATTGTTCCCCTCTACTCATCACTCATTAGACCCATTCTAGAGTACAGCACCCCTTTTGGTATGTACCTCACAAGACATCTATAACAACTGGAAAGGCCGCAGAAATACCTCACAAAGAGGATTACTGGAATCAAACAGATGCCCTACGTAGACCGTCTCACAAAACTCCAGCTTTACTCCATCACATATCACCTACTCAGAGGCGATCTCAACCTAACATACAAAGCTATGTCAAACCCAGAGCTGTTGGACATGCTCCACTTAAAGAAATCCAAATCCCTCCGAGCTACATGCTCTAGGGACCTAAACTCTGTCACCACAATAAACAGAACATGCTGAAGGGATAGATTCCTGTCCCAGAGACTTCCCATACTCTAGAACAAACTACCTATCTATGTCAAACAAAGCTCCTCATTAGCACTCTTCAAGATAAACCTTGATGATTGGATGGGAGATAGGAAATTCACCCCAGGGATCATTTCTGTGGCTCTGCTCAACAGGGGCACAGGAAAATAATTTTCTTGGGTGGTGAAAGCCAGGGTACTTTTTTGGCTAGGCTTATATAGGCCCTATGGCCAATAACCTAGTACCTACCTATGAACCTATGAATTTAATATCTTCAAAAAACTGCAACTGTCTCAAAATGTTCTACAAAACTGAGAAGTCCTTTTCTGTTTTTATCAGGTAAAAAATATCCTTTGCAAATAAAGCCAACTTTTCTTGAATATCATTCTAACTATTTCCTTGAATTTCTGAGTCCCTTATTTTCTCTATCAATGGTTCTAAATATAAAACAAATAACAAAGGAGAAAGAGGACTCTCCTGCCTGGTTCCTCTGTTCAGACACAGCTTATCATAGAGTAACCCTCACACTTTCATTTTTGCCTTTGATTCCTCATATATCCTCCTAATTAACCTAATTATTGTATTGTCCTACTCATAAAATCCCAGCTTGAATGCTTTCTCTGCATCCACCCACCAACAAAAGTGTTATTTTCTTTTATTCTGGTTCCCTTAGGATCATTATTGTTCTATTAATGCTTTCAAATGTTTGTCTCCCCTCCACCAAACCACCCTGATCCATATCTATCAATTTTGGCAGCATCATTGTCATGCCATTCTTTTAGCCATTATATACATAAACACCTTATAACTATGGTTTAAAACTGAAACAAGCCTATATTAAACTGGATCTGATGGTCTTTACCATCATTAGGTATTGCAGCCACCAGTGTTTTTTACAGGATGTTAGTGCTTCCCTTCCTTTTAAAATACTGTTAAACCTTCCAGATCTTTATTACTTTCTTCCCTCCTAGCTTTCAAACTTCCACCAGAATACCATCTATTCTTGGAGACTTTCCTGCAGATTGGTTGTACATCACCAATTTTATCTCATCTCCTCCTGTCTTAACTATCAATTATTGAGCCACATCTACCTCTAACCTTGACATATTTAAGTCATCCATGAATTTTTCCATTTGTGCTTTTTCTTGATTTCCCCACTTGTCTGCTTTTATACACATTTTCATAAATTTTCTGAAGTATCTTTAGTACCTCTACAGGATCTCTCATTATTTTCTTGTTACAGGCCTCCAAGGTTTGGCAATAACCCTTGCTACTATCTGTTGCCTAAGTCATTGTGCCAAAAGATTTTGTGCTCTGAAGTTGTTTTCAAAAAACAGCTACTTAACAGCAATCTTTAAACTTATGCATATTATCCAGGCACTCCCTTATTTTCTCTTTAGCACCATGCAATTGTGCCTCTTCCTGTTCTGTGAGATTCCCCTTATTTTGCAATACTTTAACCTTTGTCAGTCTCTCTAAATAATTCTTGTTACTTCTTAACCATATCTCTTTTATTTCTAGTGTATTTTTAAACTCCACTATCATTTTATTCCACTCACTAGCTATAAATTGTGGAGTATTATCTTCCATAATAACTCCGAAATAATGTCCACTACCCATTCCTTGAATTCCTTGCTTTTTAATGGGTAGGTGGGAAAGTGCCAGTGTCTCATCTTTACTTTATTACTCTGCATTTTTATATTAGTAATTTTTGGCACATGATTTGAAATAGTTATTGGATGTGTATCATCAAATTTCTCAATGAAATGCACATGTTCCTGTGAAATATAATTTCTGTCTAGTCTAGCCCAATTATTGTACATTGGAGAATAATATATAAATTCTCTCCAAGTACTGAATTTGGATCTTCTATACCAAATATTTTCACAAATTTCTTTGGAAATATACCCTCTTTTGTTATATTTTCCGTTCTAGGCATTCCAGATACATCCTTATTATTGCAAATCAAATTCCAGTCCCTACCTGTAAGTAATATTCCTTACTGAAAGCTGATTATTTCTCCCACTTTGTTAAGCTCTATAATAGCAGTTTTAGGTGGAGTATAAATACATGGCAGCATAATCCTCATTTGTTGCCAGTATCTCCTTACTGCCATGAATTTGCCTTTATCTTTTTCCTCTTCTATCACTATTGGAGCTCTTCTAGCAAGTAATATAAGTACTCCTATTTTCCTTTGTCTCTGATATTCTGCTGAATATCCACCCGGAAATCCTTTCGTTATCAAATTCACATGCTCACTTCTTTCCAAATGTACTAGATGCAAGGTTTTTGACTTGATCCCACACAGGAGACTGATAGTAAAACTGGAGGGGTGGGGTAGGACCAGGACTTTGGAACTATATAACTTAATGGTTGAATGGTAGGACACACAGAATTGTGGTGTGAAAGACAGTATCAGAAATTAGCAGAGTTACAAGTGGAGTACAAGAGTAGTCTGTCTTAGTTCAGCACTCTTCATTGTGTTTGTCTGAGACATACATGAGGACACAGAGAACAGACAGAACACAAAAGTGTAGGGTGGGGGGAAGAGTCAAGCAAAATATTCTGAATGACTGAACAAGTGGGTAGAAAGGTGGCAGTTGAGGTTCAAGGCAAACAAATGCAGAGCATTGTACTTAGGCTACAATGACCCCAATGTGAAGTATAAATTGGAAGGAGTGGAACTGATGACAACAGAACCAGAAGAGGATCAGGGAGTATTGATTACACATGCACTGGATCATAGGTAACAGAATGAGGTGAGAGTGGCAGCCGCCAATACTGGGGTATATCCAAAGGGAGGATAGATTCCAGAAGTATCATGATACTTCCATTTTTTAGGACCCTGGTCAAACCACACCTTGTGCACTATGCGCAGTTCTAGAAACCATTTAAGCAAAAGGACATTAGGCTGTCTGAAAGAATGCAGGGAAAAGCTACTAGAAAGATCTGAGAGATGAACAGGAAGGAATATGATTACAAGCTAGATGAGCTAGTGTTCTTGCCTGGGACCAGATGAGGAAGAGTGCAAAAAATCACATTAAGAAGATGTGAAGAGGTCATTCTGAACAGGAGGGATAGAGGGACTTGGGCACAGGCAGTGGATTGTAGGGACTCACTATTCTTTTGATCTCTGAAAGCACTTTTTCACATAGAGGGTTGTAGACCAATCCAATGGAGTTCCAGAATTGGTGGTGGAGAAGGCATCTGCAGTGGCATTTCAAAGGACATTGGCAGGTGGGAAAGGAAAGGTGGGAGGAAGGTAGGAATGAAGGAGATGTTGACTGTTCAGACACATAAAGGGGGCAGACAATACAGGCTTACTGTTTCCTTCTGTCATAAGGAAAATTTAATACATTTTTGTTGCATAGAGCAGTAAGTGCAAATTAAGTCACATGGCCATTATTTTACTCTTACAAAAATAAAGCTGAGTTTTTGCCTTTTTTTTAATTTCTCCAAATCTTTTGGGTTTCTAAAACCATGACGGGAATGGACCCCATTCCTAAGTCAAAGTACAATTGCAGTTCATGAAACTAGTATTGTTTCAATCTTTGATGCCATCCAGAAGTGCTCTTCGCAGCAACCACAATGTGCCCAGTAATGACTCCTTCTGCAATTCGTATGGAGTTACATGTTTTGGTAACATAACTAAATATGATTGTAGATTCTTTTTTATAAGATCCATTGCTCCTACTACATTTGGGAGTGTCTTGGTATCTTCCTTCCACATTGCTCTTGTTTCTGCCTGCAAATCCTGATATTTTATGACTCTGTGTCTCTCTGAATGAAAGACATTGTAGTCACTGGCTGTGGTGATTTCAATGATCAATGCTGCTTTTGTCTTCTTTTTATGGACCATTATATCTGGTTTTCTAGCATCTATTGAACTGTTGCTAATGGATGATCCCATGTGATGTAAACTTCATCATTTTCTAGGATGCTTTGTGGCTCATGTTTCCAGTGTTTTCCAGCCACTTCACTATGATAATGTTTGCACAATCCCCAGTGCAACAATCTTGCCACATTATTATGCCTTTCAGTATACAGTCCTTCTGCCATTAGTATGTCACAGCCAGCAACGAGGTGTGCATCTGTTTCCAATTCAGTTTTTAAAAAAAACTACATTTTGTTTGTTTCTCCCACATGTTCAGTGGACTTTGTAAAGCAACATGTATGCAGCCCACTATCTTGGGCCACCAATATTAACTTTTCATCTCTTGTTTTTTTGGCACATTCAGTTGCTGCCTGATTTTTATCTACTTCTGGTTTGATTTTCATTCCTGCTTGACATCGATATGCTTCTGCTAGATTAAGCAGAAAAGTCATCTTAGATTTATTCTTCTCATGTTTCAGAACTTTCACTATATTTGGGTCTTGTGAAGTCAGCAGATATGTGTGGAGTCCCACGATTGCAGATCTATACTTGTAAACAATTTCAAGGAGGCCCATCCCTCCTTTGGAATGGGGAATATATAATCTTGGTATGCACTGATTTTCATAAATCATTTGGTGAGCATGAAGCATCCTACTTGTTTTCCAATCTAACCTATCCAACATGTTTTGAACCAGTGTATCACTTCAAAACTGTAAATAAGGACAGAAAGAGCAAATTGGTTTACAGTTTGGATTGTGTTCCTAGATGTTAATGCTGTTTTCAGGATTAATTTAAATCTTCTAAAATATTCTTTACTAAGTTTTTTCGCATTTGTTCATGTTTTATTGTTGATCATTCATCAATTCCCAAATATTTATACTCTCCTTCTTGCTCAAGTTCTTTTATATCACATTCATGTCCAAAACTGATGTTTTCTTGTTGTTGCAGTTGTGAGGCTGCCAGCCCAGGTAGCTAGAATTTTGTAAATAATTCTATGTCATTTATGAATATTAATATGATCCATAGGCTTATCTTACAAATGTAAGAGAACTATATGTTATGTTTCTATTAAACTGCTGGTGCAGAAGTGTGTCTTAAACTGTATGTTATATGCTGTGCTTCAAGAATGTAACCACAGTGTACCCTACTGGAAAAGAGCAGAAATGTATATAACATATGCCTGTGTAAATGTATGTTTTCATGGTAGAAGTTGGAAAATAGAGTTAACTTGCAAAACTCTAAGAAAATAAGTTGAAGTTGTTTATGACTGTGCTATAAAGTTAGTTGATGCAAAGAGACAGGATGTCTAGAGCTAGGAGGTTTTCTTATTGTCTGGAAACAGAAATAATTACAGGTTTCAAAGTTAAAAGTATTTAACTGTTTTACGACTTCTAGTTCCAGGCAAACTTCTGAAAAATAAGTCTTTTTGACACAGAGGTGCTAAATTTTAAAGTTTCTGTTAGCCTAGGAACTGAAGGCAGAGGTGACAAAGAATGATGTAATCTGAGATAACCCAGCAGAAATGTTTGATAGTAATTTAAGAACTATCTCAGAGAGTGATCTGTACATTTTGTATTTGTCTTTGGACCTAGAAGCATTCACCCAGCACTTCTGCCTGAGTGTTGCTCTGTAAATAAGACTTAGATCATTGTATCTCTCTTAGAGATAGCTAGGAATATAGTAAGATTAGTTTAGATGTTTTCTGTATTTATGTGAGACTGTCCTTCAATGTTTTAAAATATTTCCTATGATTCTGAACTCTGTTGTAACTGTGTTGAGTTATTGAGTATTGTCTTGTGCTTTTATTTATTATTAAATATATTTAAACCTTTTAATTGTGGCTGGTTTGTTTAGAGATATTTTAGCTCTTAGCGTACTTGCATATGTATTTGGTGACACTGTATAGGCCACTCCAATAGCCTTGCTGTTGGTCACACTTACTATTTGGATAATAGTAATATTACACAGTAGAATTGGTCACCCTTTGGAATGGGCCTTATAGCAGCTAATAAGTAAGGGTGATTGGTGACAGTGATTACTACCTTATAGTCTGGGCAGAAGGGGGCATAGCTAGTGAACCTGTGCCAGCCTTCCCCAGGAGTGTGTGTGTTTGTATATAAATCAAATCTCAAAGTGTGCACTTGTCAGGTACTTGGGAAGGGACACAAAGCACTGGTTGGACAGAGAGGGTGCTGGAGGTTTTGGCTTGACCACTCTAGCTGAGATCTTAATCCTATAGCAGTGCCAGTGGGGTGTCTAATTGGGGATCTGGAGAAAGAGAGAGAAACCAGCCCCAGACTGACTGTGATATCTGCGTGCTCTTAAGGGGAATTGTACTTTACTGTGTGTGTGTGTACTTGTCATCCTCCCAATGTGCACACCCCTCACTAGTGCTAGTGGTGAGGATTGAGGCTCCTTGATTACTGGGCCAGTGCAGGAACATCACAGCAGTTTTTCTGCTTTAAAGATTGCTTTTGCACATTTATTAAGACCAAATGACATTCTTATATCATCTGAAAAAGTTTAGACAACTTCCTGTTGTGCTTTTAGTTCCTCATCTGATGAGCTATACAGTTTTAAATCATCAACAAAGAGAAGATGAGAAGTCTTTACACTCTATTTTCTAGGAGCCAAATTATAGCCATGGCCTAAGCTGTTACATAGACAGCTTAATGGGTTAAGGGCAAGGCAGAATAGCAGCGGTGACAGAGTCACCCTAGAATATCCCCTTTTGAATTTTTATCCCTGGGATAATAATTTGTCCTTTATCATGGCTTAATTGCAAAGTGGTCTGCCACTGTTTCATGGTCATTGTAATGTAATCAATCAATGTAGGGTATATCTTATACATTTTTAAGCACTCTTTTATCCAGGAATCTGGGATGCTATCAAATGCTTTTTTGTAGTCAATCCATTCCATATTTACATTCTTTTCACTTTTAAAGTTCTCCACTATGACTTTATTTAACAAATGGTCCTTTGTTCCATATGATTTTCTTTTATTGCCCTTTTGTTCTACTGCCGTAATTGAGTTTTCTTCTAAATGACCATAAACTGTGTCAGCATCAATCCCGATGTATAGTTTATATGTCGCCAGAAGGCAAGTTATTGGTATATAATTTTTAGGGTAGCTTGCAGGTTCACTCTTAAGTAGGAGCATTGTTTTTCTTATTGTTAGCCAGGTTGGTATCTGTTCAGGGTGTGCATATAAATAGTTTTTGCTCATGGCTAAATCTTCATGCAAAGATGTTAATACTTTTAACTAAATGTTAGGTATTGCATCTGGGCCTGGGGTTTTCCAATTAGAGGCTTTTCTCAACTTTGTTTCAATGTCTCTGGCTGTTACTTCATCCCATTTCATATCCTGTAAATTTAAACTTTGTATTCTTTGTTTTACTTCTATGCATTTAGCACCTTTGTTATGTTCCACAGGATCTTCATAGATATTTCTCTAAAATGTATCTATTTCTTCTTTTTTGGCAGTCTTTCAATTACTACTTGGATTGTTTCCCAATTCAATATAAAATGTTTTTTGGGTCATCAATAAATTGCTTATTGTGTACTTTTCCTTTATATTTATCTGCATATCTTCTATGTTTTTCTGCCTGTGCTGAGATTTCTAGTTTGTTATTTGTGACAGTCCATGATAGATCCTGTTCTGTTCTAATACTGCACATTGCTTTTATCATGCCTATCTTTCTTAGTATTTTTGTTGATCTGTTCCCTCTTCTATACTATTCTAACAGTAACACTTCTTGTCTTAGTTGCTTTATAGTTTTCTCTATTCGATACACTTCCATGATGGTATTTAATTTCTCCCCTGCCTTTCCCTCACTGCCCTGTGTTCTTGTGGTAGAACGTTATCAGTTATTAATTTAGCTGCACAGTAATATATCCTGTTTACTTCTGTTATATCGCATGGACCTCTATGGACAGTCCTAGTTACTGTGTTCATTTGTTTTTTCAGACTTCTGACTTTTTGGGTTTTATTGACTTTCTGCAATCTATTTCTTTCATTGATCTTAATATGTCTATCTATGTGGATTAAATCAAACAACTCTTCTCTTAACTCATTTTCTTCTAAACTGAGGGAACATTTTTTGTTTTCCATTTCATACGGGCATTCTATAGAAAGTTCTATTGCATCTTTCTGTGTCACATTCTCTTCAATTTCATCCTGTATTATCCGTTGCTCTGTCATATGGGAACTCAACTGGCCTATCACTCCTCAACATTGACTGTATCAGATTTTCCACAATTTCCTGTTCCTTCCCTTGCTGTCTAGCTTCAAGAGAACATTTATGCTGGTTTCATGTGGAAGGCTCCAAATATCTTCATATGACACCTGACCAATTGCTTCGTGTTCCACTGGTTTCCCCTTAATTTGGATATCCATTGCTCTATCCCGTTGTGGTGATTTCTGAATTAGATTTTCTACACTGAATACTTCACATCACAGGTACTCCATAACCTCAGTTTCTATTTCTTTAACTTCTCCATTATTAATCTCCTTTTCTACTTTTCCGCTTTGTCTTCTTATTTTTTGTATTGTAAAGTTTTCCATGTCCGGATTCATTTGCCTGTATTTCTCTTCAAATATCTTTAATGCTGCTGCTCTTTTTGTATTGGTTGGTTTTACTTTCTCCTTTGCATTAATATTAGACCATATTAAAATCTTTTTTTTTTTTTCTTTTTTTTGTCTTTCCGTATTTCTTTTGAGATGCAACATTAATAGACTTCCATTGATTAGACTTGTTATCTGCTAATGTTTATATTTTACTAATTTCAGGCTGTCATCTCAAACAAACAAAAAGCTATTCTGACCACACTGGTGCAGCTAGAAAATCCAGATTTGAGACAATATACTGAAGAAATGTACTGGTCACAGAATGTCTCAGAATACCTAATAATCACTCACCAAAACTGGACTTTTTGACAGACACCCTGATTTTCTTACTGTTGGGGAAAATCCTGATAGATATCAACTCCTAGGTTGCTGCTTAAAATAAACAAAGGGCTATTTTTGCAATATAATTTAAGTGCAACTAGGAAATCTGTGTGAGACAGTAAACAGCTTGAAATGGTGCTTGAGAAATTTCTTGGCCCTTAGAATGACTCAGAATACCTGAAAAGCATGCATCAAAACCAGATTTTCTGACAGACACCCTGATTTCCTGGATGTCAGGAAAAGTGACAGATAGTATTGCTATCATACACACATTTCTGTTGCACAACTCCTTTCAACAAGTGATCTATGCTCATGGTTGCATCTGACTTAATTTTTACCTCATTTCATGAAAGCACGACAATTTACAACAATTCAACACTTTCCACACTTCATTTTTATCCTTCAAAATTTCTTGCATAGATTTGTTTGAGAGTAAGTCATTTGTTGATTCACTGGTTTCCTTACAGCTTTTTTCAACATTTCATTAGACTCCAATCTTCAGCTTTATACTGCTTTATAAACATGTAGCACATCCAAATATTCATACCTTTGGTCTTCACCTTTTAAGCCAGTTTTCAAATATTTACATAATCTACCCAGTTGCTTCTCGAAATAAGCTTTCGAAGTGTTAGTTAAAGAAAACTGTGTGTCATAATCACTACATCTAAGAGCCCTGGACTCCCTTTTCTACTGACAAGTAGAGCTACCCAAATATAAAAGTAGTTTCTACTCCAGTTAGAGTAGGGGAAAAAAGAGTTGATGCAGAAATATTTAATTAACTGCATTATTTTTCATTAATTCAACCATCCTCATTACCTTTAGCTGTGCTCCTGTAATTTTTATTTTTGTCAGCTGTATTTTTCCATCCCTTGCATGTTACAGTACAACCCTCGTATAACAACCTGCTCATCACAATGACATCTACCTATAATTCCACGTAAACAGAAAAGGGGATTATTCTATTAACTCATAAATCCTGGGAATAACTTCATAATCTCCGACAGTCTCATTTTTGCACATCTTTCTCACATCGATGTATATAATGTTATAGTGAACTGCTTGCCTACAATGGACCCTAGTTCCTTATATGAGGTGTAACTAAATAACGTAGTTATGTGATACAATATTAAATCATATAGAAAGGTCATGCACATGGTGTAGTAAACCATTTGATGTTCTTACGAGGTAACCCAATCAGATGCCCATTACCTAAAGGAATTAAGGAGTAATGCTATTCAGTCCTATGAACTGATGGATGGATGCTTTCTGATGGTTATTACTGGCCTGATTGCTATATATGGCTTAATTTTGTGTACATTTTTTTAAGTCCATTATTAGAAGATACTTCTCTGTTTCTTCTTACTGCGGTGGTGGTGCTGTGGTAGCGTTGTCACCTCACAGTTAGACGTTGCCCATTCGATTCTCAGTTGGAGCATCTACTGTGTGACGACATGCATGAATGGGCATTCCTTCGTTGAAGGTTGTGCGTTAGACCCGGCAAGCCAGCACGTAAAACTCTACTGCCAATCATTTGCGGACCGGAGTTCCGCTGTGGTGACCCCTAACCAGGAAAAGCCGAAAGACACACACACACACACACATTTCTCTGTTTCTCCTTCTCATTTTCATCCTTTTTTCAAACTGTTCCCCTAATTACAGTAGTGGTTAAGGTACTGTTTTGCCAATAACAAATGAAAATTAGATTTCAGGGAACAGAGTTCTACTGTAAGTTAGCTTTCTGCTCACCAATATTTTAGCTAATGTAGTATAAACCTCATTTGATAGATGTAATAGGCACCACTTTTCTAATGCCCCCCATTTCCTTTTTTTATGGTTGGGTAAATATTAAAGTTGGTGCTTTCCAAAGCCATGTTTCTGTTTCTTTTCCTCCCAGGGTACTATTGTATACCATTTCTTCACATTATAATGGCAACGTATCTTCCTCCGGATTATTACTGACTTGTGCGTGACAGCTGCTACACCTGTCATGCACAAATCAGTAATAACCCAGGGGAAGATATGTTGCCATTTCTTGACATTATACTGGCAATGTATCTTCCCCCAGGTTATTACTGACTTGTGCGTGACAGCTGCTACAGCTAACATAAATCATTTTCTGAAACTTCTGGTAAGCAGCTAGCCTTTTGCTTACAGCTTTAACTTTTAATGATGGCCTGGTTTGATTGAATGTGTCTTGCTGTCATCTGTATGTAGATGAATATATACAGATGGCTTGACACCTATGTCTCTGATGGACAGAAGCAGCCATTAAATCATACTCAAACTGATGTACACCCCTTACAATAACCTCTAAGCACAATAACTTATGGGATACATTTGGGTTGAATGGCTAGGCCTATAAAGGCCCCAGTGGTCATTAGCCTAATATATAACTATGAGGCTAGCCTATCAAGGCCCCAGTGGTCGTTAGCCTATTATACCATGACCCCCCATTAATATTCCAAAACGTGCATGCTGATTGGCCAGCGTGCATGTTGTAAATCGACTTATACTAATGGAAAAAGGTCCGGTCGCCCGGACTTTTTTCATTAGTATAAGTCACTTTGAAAACACTGTCTCACTATGTTAAAAGAGTTTAACATAGCGACACAGGTTTAAAAAAGCAACGGTGATCTCCGTTGCTTTTTTTAAAGCTGTCTCGCTATGTTAAACTCCTTTAACATAGCGACACAGTGTGTAAAAAGCAACGGAGATCTTGCTTTCTCCGTTGCTTTTTTTTTAAACCTGTCTTGCTATGTTAAATGGGTTTAACATAGCGAGACAGCTTTAAAATAAGCAATGGAGATATACGTTGCTTATTTTAAAGCTGTCTCGCTATGTTAAACCCATTTAACATAGCGAGACAGGTTTAAAAAAAAAAGCAATGGAGAAAGCAAGATCTCCATTGCTTTTTACTGTTTCGCTATGTTAAATGGGTTTAACATAGCGAGACAGCTTTAAAATAAGCAACGGACATCTCCGTTGCTTATTTTAAAGCTGTCTCGCTATGTTAAACCCATTCAACATAGCAAAACAGTAAAAAAGCAATGGAGATCTTGCTTTCTCTGTTGCTTTTGGCCACAGCTCTGATGTACTGCGTAGGCATGCACAGTACATCAGAACTGTCGCGGATACCAGACAGCTGCGTAAGGGCAGCAAAGAGGCATTATACAATGCCATTATTTAAGAAAAGTAATTATTTCTTTTCTTAAATAATGTCATAGTATAATAGCAATAACCCACTTCTGGGTGTGGGTAATGCGGGATTTACCCATGGTTGTCTTTGTTTGGTCCTGAGGGCAAAACCACACCAACCGTGGGTAAATCCCGCATTACCCACACCCAGGTGTGGGTTATTGCTATAGTATACAACTATGAGGCTATAACCTTAAGAATATGGTTCAGCACAATTTCTTAGGACTAGCTTCTTTTTCTTGTTATGATATGCTTCTTAAACTTCCATTGCTCTTTTAAATTTTTGTCACATTCAAATGTTGGTTTGTTTTGGAAACAAATAATTTATTTGTTCTGCTTTGGATTCCAGTTAGCTGTAGCTAGTACTTTGATATATATATATATATATATATATATATATATATATATTTATATTTATATTTATATTTATATTTATATATACACGCACACACACACACACACATATGCATATATACATTTTTGGGGGGGGTATTGATATTGTCCATTCTCATCAGTACCTGTGGTGTGAAGTATCTTTGTGTTGGCAGACTAGACAGTGATCTCTCGGAATATTTAAAATAAAAACCTTAAGTGTGAAATAAATGCTTTATGTTGAATATGTAAAGCAGTTTGTTTTGGATCAATGATTTTATTTCATGTTTAAAAAGTTTAGTCCGAGTATTGAGTTTTCACAGTACTGTAATTATGTTGCAAAATGTTTGGTCTGCCTTTGAAATGTTCCACAATGCAGAAGGCATGACACATTCAGACAAGCAACACATTGTGGAAATGGAGTTCAGTACAGGACATTTAGCCTGATTACAGCCCTACAGGTCTGCATGCCATGGAAGCTTGTGCTTAACTTCCTGTCATCACAATTCTGAGTCAACATCTGCTACTTTACTTGGACCATAAACTACTTGACTGCTCCTGATAGCTGATATCTTATGTCCTACTTCCACCCTGGTTCACAATCTGTCTTGTAAAAAGACCTACCTATGTTTTGCATAACTGGGAGGCATTTTTGTCATCACTACCTGATTTCTGGAAACTTTTCTCAACTAGCATCACACAAGGCACTGTACTGAAATGTGTGGTACATTTACAGTAAGCCATTTCTAATATTTGACTTGCTGGAAAATATTCAACTTGTATTCATTGCTGAGACCCAAAATGATTACAGTTTCATTTCACATCTTTCTGAAACCATTCCTTCAAGAGTCTGCATTATTCACTGCCTTAGGCAAGGTGAGACAGGGAGTACTATTCCGCTTTAGATCTTTGCTTAAAGTAGCTCAGGTTACCACCTGGGAAGTGAGCACATGTGAAAATGTACTAACAACAGGAACAGACTATTTATTTATTTTTCTTATATACTGTCCATCAGGTAATTTGAAGTTCTTCATACAATAGTTGACAAATTTCCTTATTGACTCAGTGTTGATGATCTCAAATTGTTTAGTTTGATGCAACTTGAATGTCTGGGCAGATGAAGTGATGACATTTATTAAAGAATTATTGTCCTTTATGCAGGAGTTGTAGTTTGCCCAGCTCCTTTCAATTGTGAAACACTGTAAATGTTATTTAGAGTACTTTTCAGTCATATGGTCATCACTCACTTGGTGGTATAGCCTGTCTCTTGATCTGACCACTAACTAGTCCATTTTTTGTTAAGTTTTCCATTATAAGATCATGTGATGCTGAACTATTCAGGTTCAGGGTACTGAAACGCGAGTGGTATTCATCTTCTCTACAAGCTTCGTTACATCTGTTTTGCCCCACTTCACATACACTCACTTTCAACTGGGATTTGTGAACCTGCAGTCTCATTAGAGAGTTGCAAACAAGGAATTTCATTCCTTAAAAAAACAACCTTGTTGATGACAAGTTTAAACTGGATGCACACTGTGTTGTTTAGCAGTCAGAGACTACCTTTACGTAGGCAGCATTCCTGTCTGGAGAAATCTCTTATGTAATGACTTTACCTGTCACACTACTGAGTGTTGGGGGTAGCCTGTGTAGACTAGAATGCCTGGTCAGCTGGAATGCCTTTTTCTCAGACTGTCAGACTACTGCTCAGTTCCTTTTGGAAAAGCTGATGTAATCAGGCAGGAAACTGTATATAGTGCAAGTGCGGGGACTAACAGTGAATGAGACTGTGAGAATCCTTTACTTTTGGTTTTCAACCTGCTAACTACTTAGGTATAATGAATTTGATTTCTCACTTACATCCTATAATATGCGGTCAGGATCCATTTTCAATCAGTTTAGTTTTGTCTTGCCTGACTGTTTTTGGGATAGTTATTTTCCAGATTGTGAGGTCTTTACTGAGGTTCTCCTTGACCACAAGAAGCTATTTTGAATTCATCACAATCATGAAAATTACTGCCCAGTCTGCCCTCTCATCTGTACTTCAGTTGTAAGATTACTGAGAAAGTTGCTTACATGAAGCCTGAATTGATTTTAGAATCTCATGACCTTTTTGACTAGTTAAAGTAAGGTTTCAGAACATGCCATGGCCTAGAGACTACCCTACTTCAGAGTATTTGATAATTGCCTAATGAGAAGAAATGACAGAAAAACAATAACATTACTTTGTCTTATTTCTCTGGTCCTTATCTCTGATATCACAGACCATGGTATTCTTCTGATGTGCTTTGTCTTATTTCTTTGGTCCTCATCTCTGATATCACAGACCATGGTATTCTTCTGATGTGCTTTGTCTTATTTCTTTGGTCCTCATCTCTGATATCACAGACCATGGTATTCTTCTGATGTGCTTGTATTTCTACTGTGCACTATCTTCATCACTTGGAATACTTTTAAAGGGTAGTTGCAGTGTTCAATTCTGTAAGGATTTCTGTGGTGCAGGGTTATCTATGCAGGCTATTTTATTCATGGCATCTATGGTCCCTTTGACTGATGCAATTTGAAAAAAGAGGCTTGTTGTATCTCAGCCATGTTTATCACATGCAGTTACGCCATCCCATCCTCCATCTCCTCTCTGAAGTGATTGGAGGCCTTTGGTTGACTGGAATGCAGTGCTAAGTTGATCATAACTTGGACGTGTGAGTCTCAGCTAATGTTATTGGCTCTTAGGCATTCCACATCTCTTCATCATTGTGTTTAGTGGTAAAAGTCTGGAAATTTTGAATAGTTATGCAATCTTAAAGTTATTCCTGATAACCATTTGCCCCAATAAGCACACAATAGCAGGTATTAAGACATCTTGTGATAATTTATTAATCTATTTTAACTTTGCTAACTGGGTAAATGAGCTGGTCCAAAAATCGTTTTCAGCCACAACCCAAGCACACAGGTAACAAAGAAGCAAAAAGGCACATGATTATCCAAAATGTATCTACATGAAAACATAAGAATATAGTAGAGCTAGAAGAAAACAGAAGTACAAGCAAACTTATATCTGGAAGCAAAGACAGTAGGTATGTTATGGTAGTTAAGATAAACATCATGGAGCAGGCAATATATTTCTCCATTCACACTCAGGCCAGAAAGACTAACCTCTTTACAATTACTGCTGTGGTCTTAAACTATAGTAAGGTATTTACTATGTTAGAGAACTGCTGACATATATTTATTTACAATATTTACAGGGAATGAATTCTACTACAGCCAAAGTCCATTTGGAATTAATTGCTGGAAAGTTATAACTGAATAAACCAGGTTCATTAAAATACTTACATTACGTAATCTCAGTAGGATGTGCTTTCAAAGGCATTTTAAATTAAAATAGGCTTTCATATTTACGATACTAATGAATCAAGGCATTCCATTTTGAATGAACCACTTAACAGAAGGCTCATTCAGATATGACAATGGAGTACGGGGGATTAACTAACTGAATAATTTAAGAAATTTAACCCAGGTCAACCATCTGATGTTTAAAGAAGAACTTTCTAATGTAGTCCATGCACTGATTTCAACCCACTTGAATTACTGTGAAGCCCTTCTCCCAGGACTCCCTTGTTTTGGTCTTGAACAAAACTTTACAACTAGGCTCTTGACTGGAGTTGCTGAATACAATCAAATTATTCGGGTGTGGAATTTGCACTGACTTGTGGTGTCCTCGAGAACTGAGTTCAAGTTTTTAATTTAACTTAGCCATAAATGTCATGGACCCCTGTTATTTAAAGGACCTGGGGGTCCTCTGCTCTGCTGTTCATATTCTTCCACTCAGCTGAGAGGGTTTTTGGTGAGTTTCAGTGTGCAATTAAATACATTTGGTCACCAGTCTTTTTTATCAGACAACACTGCTGTGGATTTCTTTGCCCTGTTGGCTTTGTAGAACCCCTGCTATTAGTTGCCTCAATTGGATCTTTAAACCTTATTTTCTAAGGCCTCTTTTCCAGCTTAAATGACTGCTATACAGTCTGCTTGTTCTAGCCATATTTATATATTGTGTAATATCTTTGGGTACCAAAACCTTTACTAGGCCAAGAGATTTGGAAAATGGATGAATGGCTCTGGGTTTGGGCCCATAAAAGATGGACTGATTGATTCTCCGATGTAGTGACCTCGTTTGTGCTTTCCTTTTTTATTTTTAATTTGCTGGCAGACTTTTGTTCTCAAACATACTTTTTTTTATCTTCCCCTCCTTCCTATCAAACACAGGGAAACAATCTTTTACCTGCCAATCTATTTTTTTTTTACGGAATACACCTTCTCTTTACATTCCAGATAACTTAGGAACACGCTCCCTTTCCCTCAGTAGAACTTTTAAAGATTCCAGTGTAACCTGATATGCTCGTCAGCAATTTGCATTTTTCCCATCTTTATAGGATACTTTTCATTTCCACATGACATACTTGGTTGCCTCTCATCCTGTCATATCTCTTCTTTTTGGAAGAGTTGTGTAACTGCTTCTTTTCCTGTATGCCTCATCAAATCTCATTTACAATTTGATATCTTCTAGATAAACATCTCTGGCTGCTCTCATTTTCTCCAGTCCACTGTGTGTTCTGTAACTGCAGTTTTTTCTTTTTAGATAAACATGCATTTTTATTATTAAACATGTATCTCCATCTACTGGTTCTGAGTATAATTGCAAGTCTGTTTAATAAAATTTTGAGGACATATTTAAACATAAAGAAAAATGATTCAACTGAGTTATTATCCCAGTTTTTGTCTTCCTAAAATATCACCTAGATGTAGTTTAGTTCCCAGAAACCCCTCAGTACCTTTCAGTCTTTTAATTTCTACTTTTTTTCTTACCACAGATTATGAAGGTCTCACTATGTTTTTGTTTACACTCACAGGCACAGACCCTCAGACACAAGAGACAGACAGAGACACATTTATATGCACACAGGGTCCACAGCTGAAGGCTTTAATACAGTTTCTGGTTATACAGGAATGTACCACAATATCACAAATAACTGTCAACCAGGCGTTTGGATTACAGCCAGCTAGATGCCCAAGACAGCAGTACTGCCTCTCGTGCCTGCTGTGCCCTACAGGTAAGTACACCTGTAATGCCCCTGTCTTACCAACCCATATACAACAGATGGTGCTGTCATGTACTTCCATAATCCTGATCCACACTGACAAAGTATACAATGCATTGCACATCCAGCTAATACCACGGAGAAAGAGGAGCCTTATATTGCCACCAAGGCTGTTCACTGATGCTGAGTCTTGCCTATACACCATCATGCATGTAGGACCTCCTCTGTGAATGAAGCAGAAAATCCAGAAGAGATATGCATACAAGACGTTATGGCATGCAAATTTGAGAGGTACTCTAGAATGTGGAATGATCCGTGCAACAGGGCCACTGTCTCTGAACTGTGTATGACAGTACAAGGCTCCAGAATCTGGTAAAGGACTGATGGAACAACAATGCTTAGGACATGCAGTCTGCACTGTACAGCTGTTGTAGCCAGTCTTACACAAGATGTTATGCAGCTGTCTGACACAAGCCCATGATAGGATGTAGATGGTGTACACAATCTACCAGCCATCATAAACCCAGTTAACTATGGGGACATACAGAAGCCATTATAAGTTCCTCTAAGTCTCTGGTGCCAATAGGTGTTTCCTAGATACACCCTTAGCACTTGAATTGATATTGTAGTATCAAAGAAGACATGCTGGTGTATATAGTATGTGCAAATCAGTAATCCTGCCATATATTTTAGATGACACATTAAATACCCAAGTGAGATAACCTGTAAGAGAAGCAGAGGATGTCAATATTTGCTGTGTGTAATGCTTGAGTGCATGCCACCATAAATGCTTGGTATAGTCATCACCAGACTGGTAACAGCTGAATGTGGTCTGCTTGTATGTGGCTGCTACACAAACTGCATGTTTCTGACTAGCATTACAGATCCCGGGATCTCAGTACTACATTATCATTGGCACCATGTATATAACAGTAACATCCATTGTGTGCATTTTGGGTGACAATAGGCTTGTGTGGTGTTTCTCTGCTGTCATACCACCATGAATATCATGCTGAACAGATGGACAGTGTCATCCCTCTAATGAGTGGTAGTACCACAGACAAGGGGAAAGTATTTAGTGCACTGAGATTTGGTGTACTGTGCTGCACCCTTATGTTGGACACCACTTGATAGTGTTCTTTGAGTCACACCAGAGGCAGATCATGTACGATATGGGTTCTGTGCAGTAACAGATTAGGTATGCTGCAGCCCTTTCTGAATCCTGTGCATAGTGACCTTATATTCCAAAACTTCACCGACAACCTCCCACTGTCTTTTCCTGTAGAAATATTATCTTCTATCAAGACTGATGGTAACCTGTGACATATTTGGATTATTAACCATTTATTAGGCCCCAACCCCCATTTATATGCCTGTGTCTTTCACCTATCATGTTTCAGTTCCCCTTGACTGTCTTGAAAATGTCTACTTATAGGTTCATCAGTACTAACTATGCTATGGATCTATGAGCATCTTAAGAAGCCTAGCCTTCCATTCCTGTGATAGTTTTTAACCCTTGTACCTTTCTTATGAATAACTGAGAGGAGGGCAGAACAAAGATATGATGGGACATTTACTTGTTTTCCCTACCCATGAGGAAAACAGGTGCTAAAGTGTGTGTGTGTGTGTGTGTGTGTGTGTGTGTGTGTGTGTGTCTTTGTGTGTGTGTGTGTGTGTATGTGTGTGTGTCTGTGTGTGTGTGTCTGTGTGTGTGTGTCTCTGTGTGTGTCTGTGTGTGTGTGTGTGTGTGTGTGTCTGTGTCTGTGTGTCTGTGTGTGTGCCTGTGTGTGTGTGTGTGTGTGTGTGTGTGTGTGTGTGTGTGTGTGTGTGTCTGGGTGTGTGTGTGTGTGTGTGTGTGTGTGTTGGGGGAGGTTATGACTTCCATCCATTCACCCAAATTACATTTGAATAGAATAATGTAAGTGATTGCTTAATTGAATCTGGTGTATACAAAAGGGTATGTTTTTTTTAAGATTGTTTATAATTCTTAAGAATTCTGTATTGTGTAAAACTAAGTAGTATAAAATACAGTTGGTTCTTTTATCACGCTGGCAGTCACAGTGGTTTGTTTTATTTGGTTCTGGACTGCATTAACACCCCTTCTCCATGAGTAATACCATTTTTGGTTTCCAAGAGAAGTAGTTTGCATTATGTGGAGAGGAAGAGGGGTACATACAAGAGCATTATCTGTAATCTTGCTTCTTCACCTCTTTACACACTTTAAATATCAACTCTTTGCTTTCTAGCCTCCTGGCTATGATACTACCCATAATGATCACACTCATAAAAAAGCTGATGGTGTTGCCATTATGCATTCAAAAGCTTTTAACCTTGCCGTGACCCCACCCAAATACCAAACATCAACAGCACTGAAATCCTAGTAGCTACACTTAAAATTAAACAAAAATCAATACGTATATCAACATTGTATATACCTCCAAGTGCAGACACATCAGCTTCAGAAGATATTCTTCTGGATAGCTACAAATATATTACTTGAAACAGTAAACCTAGCTGACTTTAGTATTGTCTGACCAATGTGTACTCACAAAAGTATTCACCATACTATGATTCTATATGGTTTTACACAGCTAATACATATGACCACATGGACAAATGAAGTTAGTTGAAAAGAAAGCATTTTAGACTGGATACTAGCAACAGACGCCAGCAAAATTTCCCACGTACAAATTTTGCTCATTAGTGATCATAACCCAGTATTTCCATAAAGTATCAAATGAAAATGCATACCAACATCCAATACAAAATTGTCAGAATTACAACAAAGTTCAATAAGGAAACCTTCTTGTCTTTCCTTAAACATTGCGACTGTGAACCATTAAAAACACTGTCTTTAGATGACACAGTATCTGACTTCAATAAAACCATTCTTTCCATATTAAACTCCTTAGCACCTCAACACAGGAAAAGAGTCAAGAATTCTGCACCATGGCTTGCTTCAGATATAAAAAAACTTAATGCATAACAGAGATAAAGCATAGGAAAAACATTACACCCCTCCCAGTAATCTGCAACAATACTGGCACTTACAAAACCTAAATGAAAATACCACCCTAAAGGCTAAGCAAAACTACTGTACTAGGCTACAGAAAAAAAAAAACAGTAAAACTCTAAAACTGTTTTGGTCAACAGCTGATGATCTTAAATAACAGTGAAATTGCCCAACCCTGCTTTTTTACAGATTAAACAAACTATAAAATAGAATGCAGATTTAAGTCTTTCTAAATAAATGTTGCAATATATCAGTATGCAATATGGCCTCTGTCACTACTACCCTCTCCCTTAACACAATTCCTACCACCATGATAAAAACAAATATTCAGAAACTTAAACTCACCTCTCTTGCAGCTGATAAACTATCAATAGATTATATCAAAATTGCTGCAGAACACATTTCATAATCAGTATCTATGCTTATAAATTGCTCCCTCCAAGGAGCCGTCCTCCATAAACTCTGGAAATGATCCTGTTATTCTCTTACACAAAGGTGGCAAATTGTTTCAACTAGCAAGCCACAGACTTTTCGCCATTTTGTCCAATCTATTGAAAATTTCTTGAAATGTGTTTATCTATGGTTGATCAATTTCCTAACAGACATCAAATTACTTTCCATGATATAGCATGGAATTAGGACAGGCCACATCACAGAAACATCATTATTAACTTTCATAAATTATATTCTTGACAGACAAAATCAAGGTAAAATGGTGGCATCCCCATTTTTACACCTATCCAAACTTTTTGATATGATTTCACATTCCACGATACTACTTAAGACTCACGGAACTGGATCTCACAAATGGTGCAATCGGTTTAAAAGTTACCTCAGGCACCAAACATATTGAGCACGCTTGGCAGACGAGCTGTCGAGCTTTCAGCTCTTTAGCAAATAACATTAGGTGTGCCCCAATTTTTACTATTAGGACTCTTATGCTTAGGGTTACTACCTGTCCCACTTTGCGAGGGACAATCCCTCTTTGGGCAGTTGTGTCTTGACCAAAAATATTAAAAATGGCAGATGTTCTGCGATTGTAGGACATAATTATGTCCCATATTTTATGTAATAGTTGCATAAAATAGTTATTTCTGTATCTAAAATACCTAAATGTTACAAGAAACAGAATAAGCAACTAAACTGCTACAAGAATAAGCTTTTATTTGGGCAAAAAAGTAAAGTTCTATCCTTTGTACTGACCGTGGGTATGTGTTGGCCTCTAAAATCTGATGTGTGTGCCGAAAATGTCCCACTTTGGCCATTTGAAAAGGTGGCAACCCTACTTATGCTTTAATAAATTTATAAATAAAAATGCATATACTCTCTCACCCAGCAAATGTAATCTAACATGCAGATGACTCAAAACTAATGCATACTGATTTTTCAATCAAACAGCTTCAAGATGACCTACAGCATTCCTTTACAAAACTTGGAAAAGGGATCGAACAAGCTTAACTACTCCTAAATCCAAACAAGATTAAACAAAAGGTATTTCCACCTCCAACCCAACAATTAAAATATAACAACTCAGTCAGTAATATTAGAAAAGAACTAGTACAAAATACATAGCTACAAGGAATAATAACTAACCATGGTTTACAATTCGATCAACACATCCAGCATGAAGTTCAGAAATCTAACCACAAATTATAAGTTCTTTAGAAAGTGAAATCTTTCCTAACAGAATATGCATACAACACTATAGCTCAGACCTATCTTCTCCTTAGTTTCCTATTATATACCTCATTAATTTTCACTAAACTACAGTCCTCATAGCTAGCAAAGCTGCTGAAATCTTATAAAAAAATGAAAGTTTGCCAGTAACCACATCAACTGAACATGTCACTGTGTGGCACTTCACTTCCTTAACTGGCTGGAGCTGTCTAACCCATTGACCTATACCGATGACTGCCTACTATATGCTGTATATCCCAGACAGATGCCATGCTACTAGCCAGTTATTTAACTGGTGCAAACACCACAGACAGCCAGCTCACTTAACCAACATTCAATACTCATTCACAAATCATAATGGTGATTGCCTATACTCTGTATACATTGCTAAATGGAGGACCTCCATCCCAATAGATATTAAAAATATGTGATCTTATCCACAATTTAAAATCTCACCAAAGATGCACCTCTCAAGAAGATGATCCTGCACTTGTAACAGATCCATTATCAAGACCCCCTACTTATTCTAAATCTTATCTTGTCTTAATTTAAAATACAAATGAAATCATACCTATCAGTAAAATACTTCTGCCCTTGTAACAACCACAATACTAAATCACTTCCACATACAGTCAAATCAAACAAATATTACATAATTCTCACACTCACGCTTAAATCTCCTGGTTGTAATATAAATTTAACTGCTTGCATAAGTGCTGCATATACCTCATCTGATGTCTGTCTGATAAAATTACAATACAAGTATATACATAGAAAGTTAAATTATGATGAATGCTTTCTTGAGGTGTATCAGCCTTACATGTTGTATATACTATGTTCTATAGGTGTGCCTGAGCTTCACATGCTGTATTTACTATATAGTGTGCATAACATGGTTATCACCTCCTATTATATAGTAGATTTTTACCATTAGTGCATGTAAATGTATGTAATGTGCATTTTTTCTCCCCAGGCCTCTGCTGAAAGGGGGCTTTGCCCATTTGGACTTTCACAGTAGTCAAAGGCAAATAAATAAATTCACTCATCCATTCATTCAGTCAATCATTCAAACAACCGTATTCTATCCTTTTGTGCATACACTCAGCTTGGGATCCTACTATTTCCATTTTTGCATTTCAAAATCAATTTCCAATGAAAACTAACATCTATGACTTGTGTTATTAGGGCATGAGATAATTTTGTTTGCATTAGGATGCATGTTTCCTGTATGTTTAGCGTGGTGAAAATGCTCATGTTCTCCATGGGACAGAATAGATCTAGG
Source organism: Protopterus annectens (assembly GCF_019279795.1). Classification (NCBI taxonomy): domain Eukaryota; kingdom Metazoa; phylum Chordata; order Ceratodontiformes; family Protopteridae; genus Protopterus; species Protopterus annectens. The sequence goes on from NC_056746.1 coordinate 15,027,578, forward strand.
ATATACAAATGAAAGACAAGAGACTGAATTCACTTTGTGCAAAAATTGAAAGTACATTAGATTCAAGAAAAGGCAGACAATCTTTTTCATGTTGACCACACCCCCCCAAGTGTCCCATGCAGGGGGCTGTATCAACTGCCATTAATATAATTAACACTGGCATTTGTGTACCTTGGCAGGTAAGGAGACCTCCCTCCTTGCAGTATCTCCTTTTAAGTAACAATTTTTTTCAGTAATCCAAAGACAAAATAAATCGCCCAAGCAGTTAAAGGACTTCAAAGCACCAGAAATATAGTCCAAAAAGTAAAACAAAGAAGTCCAATGTCCTCATATTTTTTCGATAAAATAGCAAAAAAAAAAAAAAAAAAAAATGAAACCCTAATGCCATTTAGATAAATTGTGTGCTGGCAATAATTACTTAGATATCTGGGACTGCCTTCACAAAAGTAGCCCTCTAACACTTCCTATAAATGAAGAGTTTGGGAGATGCTGGATTTTGTCCTTAACTGCCCACAGTTTAATTAAAAAATGTAATCCTTATAGCCAGGCTAGTGTCATAGAGATAAAGTTTGTCTGTTACCCTGTCAGCTCTGGTTTAGCTAGCAGTCTGAGCAACCATGGGTTAATATGAATGTATGAGTGTGCGAGTGTCGCTTACATCCTTCTAAGTTGGGAACTGCTGATTGAAGGCTCAGTGTCTGTTATTCTAAAAGTGTATTAGTTCTGGTTTAAGCACTTGGGCTTCGGGTCAGTTATTTTACATTAAGAAGGTTTGTGGTCTGCACTCTTGTGGGAGGAGAGGCTAGATTTTGCCCTTCTGAGCTGGGAATTTCTGGTTAAAGGCTTATTGTGCCTGCTTATTTGAACTGTTTCTTTCTGAAATTGGTGCGCCTTGTTTGCTGTAGCATAGACTATATTCAGGCCTGCTGAAGCTAGCTTTGTTTGTATAACTTGAGCACGAATTCAGGCTATCTTTTTTGGAGAAGGTTTCCCTGCAACCAAGTGTCAGGAGTGTTCATAGGTTCATAGGTAGGTACTAGGCTATCTGCCCAAAGGCATTTATAAGCCTAGCTGGAATGTGTTGGCTTTCACCGCCCCCTTAGATTAGTTCCCTGTGCCTCTGTCCAGCAGAGCATTGAAGTGATCCCCAGGGTAAACTTTCTATTTCCCATCCACTGTTCCAGGTTTCTCTTGAAGAGTGTTAGTGAGGAACTCTGCCTAATGTAGATTGGAATCTTGTTCCAGAGCATGGGAAGTCTCTGGGACAGGAATCTATCCCTCCAGCACGTCCCATTTATTGTTGTGGTGAGGTTTAGATCCCTAGAGCATGTGGCTCGAGGGGATATGGTTTTCTTCAGGTGGAGCATGTCCATCAATTCTGGGTTGGACATGGCCTTGTATGTCAGGCAGACATCACCTCTGAATAGGCGGTATGCAACCGAGTACAGCTGGAGTTTCTTCAGTCGAGCTGCATAGGGCATCTGTTTGAGGTCAGTGATCCTCTTGGTGAGGTACTTCTGGGGTCTTTCCAGCTGTTGCAGGTGTCTTGTAAGGTACATCCCAAATGGGGCGTTGTACTCTATGATGGGTCTGATGAGTGATGCATAGAGGGGCACAATTACCTCTTTTGATCTGGATGCAAACCCTTTTGTGATTAGGTGGGCCACATAGCAGGATTTTCTAACCACTTTGGCTATGTGATTATCAAAGGAGAGATTACTATCTACTTGGGTCCCCAGATCCCTTATTTTATCTTATGTATTTAGGGGTCTACCACCTATGTGGTAATTTGTGGGTACTTTGTTTTTTCCAAAGGGGATGGCTATGTACTTTTTGGCATTTAGCTTGAGGCCATGGTTTTGACACCAGGTAGCTGTCTCAGAGGATGTCTGTGTCAGCCGGAGCGTAAATTATATCCCCTAGTTTTCAGTCATCTGTGAACTTGGTCAGCCATAGTCCTCCTGTGCTTGCCTATACCTCTGAGAAGTATATATTGAACAGGAGGGTTCCTAGGACTGAGCCCTAGGGAATGCCACTTGTAACTGGTTTAGAGTCAGACCTAGCTCCCACAACTCTTACCATGTGGGTTCTGTCCATGAGCCAGTTGGCAACCCATCTCATGACGTAGGGGTTTATGTTCAGGCTGGTGAGCTTGTCTATAATATCAGAATGGGGAATGGTGTTGAAGGCCTTTGCAAGGTATATGTAGGCTGTGTGGACCACCTTTCCCTCATCTATAGCCTTGGTAATTGTCTCAAAGAAGTTCACCAGGTTTAGGAGGCATGATCTGCCCTTAACAAAGCCAAACTGGGTAGGGTCCAGTGTTTGGAGGTTCCCAATGTCTCTGTTAATGAGATCCATGATGATGCACTCCATAGCCTTGCAGACCAAGCTAGTCAGGCTTATAGGGTGATAGTTCCCAGGGTCTGTTGCAGCTCCACCTTTGTGCAATGGAATAACCGTTGCTGTGCACCACTCTATGGGCACGTAGCCTATGGAGTGGCTGAGTTTGAACAGTGTGTTTAGGTGAGGGGTTAGTTCATCTGTGAGCTCATGTAGGACACAGCCTGGGACACCGTCCAGTCCCATTGATGCTGTGTTTTTGGCTTTGGAGAGGGCTGTTTTAACCTGAGTGTCTGTGATTTCAGGGGCACTAAATTCTTTTGGTATGGTTATAGGCCCTTTTGGTGGTGAGAGGTGGTGAAGTTTGCAATGAACCTGTCTGCCAGGATGTTGGCGATATCAGTCAGTTCAGTGTATTTTGTGCCATTCCGCACTAACTCCGAGCAGATCTGGGAATTGCCACTTAGATTCTGTTTTTTCTCAATTTTTTTTTTATTTTATTTTCAATTAAAATAACATTTACATAATATTTTTAAATATCATTTTAAACAACTATATACAATATTTACAATAGCCTGACTTTCAATTATATACACTGTATGTTACTAAATATAGAATTAACAGATCAGTTATCAGAGATACAATATTGATTATTGCAGAGTGTCCAACAAAGATATAACTTTCTTCCAAGGATTATTTACCAATGGCCTGGGATAGATTCATAGTTCTTTGATTTTTATTTCCATCAATGTAGTTGTCTTCAGTAAAGTGTAGAATTCTTCCAAGGTCGGGGGTGTATTTGAATTTCACCTTCTGGTTACGCATTTCCTAGATATAGCAAGTATTCTCCATAACAAATACATATTTGTCTTATTCAGGTAGGGACCTTCATTTACATTTAGTATTATCAATACTTTAGTTAAGGTAAAAGATTCATTAAATAAAGCTTGTAAAGAATGATTGATTCCATTCAAATATGATTTAATTTTATTACATTCATAAAAAATATGAATCCAGTCTGCTTTATTTGACTTTTCATACCTCCAGCAAAAAACATTTGTAGTAGTACTGATCTTTTTAATTCTATCTGGTGTTAAAAATGCTCTAAGTATTTCTAGTTAAATATTTTCCAGTACTGTGTGTTAGAGGTGTAATTAACTGATAGTAAGATGTTACTTTTAATTTCTTCTGTTAACTGCAATGACTGACCTTTTGTTAAGAACTGTCAGTATGATGGTTTGGGAATTGTTTTATATGTTAACTCTTTATATAGATTTGAAATGGAATTTTTCTTTTCACAACTATTATATATAAATTCATACAGAAAACTTATTAGATTTGGAATATCTTTAAATGAGGAATTATTAATTAATCTGCATAAATCTTGAGTGTACATTAGAATGCTTTGTAAGGTTAACCAGTCCTGTGTTGGAATATTGTAAGCAGTTTTTATCATATGTATATCTAAAACATTTAATTTATTTACACATTGAAATCAGCATGAGAATCCATTTTGCTCCCAGGAGGTTATTGTTTCCCTATATATTTTGTGAGGAAAGTTCTTAGTGATGGTAAATGGGGTTAAAAGGTCAAACCAAAGTTTTAGATCTATGTTTGCATTGATAAGTTTCCTAAAGGAATTGATGTAATGATTAATCAGTGTTGTTTTAGAAGGTTTTGTTATATTATATTGTATACTTATGCATAGTATGTACCAGGGTTTGTTTGATTTGTCTACTATTAAATTTTTTTTAACAGATTAAATTCATTTGTTAATATAGCCATTGTTAATTCTTTCCAGTTGGCAAAATAATTTGGGTTTATCCAGTCTATTGTAGTTTTAAGCACAGATGCTTTTATATATGTTTCGATTTCTGGGCACTTCAATCCTCCTTGTTTCCACGGTCTAATGTGATGAGTTAGAGCTACTCTATTCTTTTTGGGATACCATAAAAATTTTATTAAACATGAGTTTATTTCAGGAATTAACTGTATTGCTAATGTTACATATAGTATTTTTGGCAATAAGACCATTTTTATTAATTACAATCTGTCTTCAAAAGTTAATATAATTTTGTTCCACTTTTCTATATATATTTTTATTGTTTCAATAATGTTTTTATAATTTATTAATATTGTTTTGTTTATATTTTTGCATAACACTATTCCTAAATAATTTAGCATAACTTCTTATTTTCCTGTGATGGATTTATCTGTAACTTGTAGTTCTTTTTTCTTATTTAAAAATAGAAAATTTGATTTTGATCTATTAAAGTGTAGACCTGAAATCTTATAAAATTTCTCCATTACTTCTTCTAGCTCTCCTAATGACTCTCTGGAATTTGATAGGGTTAATAAAATATCATCAGCAAAAATCATTATTTTAGACATGTACTGGTCATAGACTTCTATTCCTTTTATTCTTGGATTATTGCATATTATTTTTGCAAGTATTTCTATAGCCAAAGCAAATAAAATAGAAAGGGGGCATCCATGTTTAGTACCTTTCATTATATGGATAGATTCTGAGGTGAAAGGACCTAATTTAATGTAGGCTAAGTTATTAATATATATGTTTTTTAGTAATAAAATGAAGGGAGGAGGGAATTCAAATAATACTAAATTTTTAAATAGATATTCCCAGTTGAGGGAATCAAAGGCTTTTTCTATGTCTAATCCAATTACAAGTGTTTCTCTAGCTTCTTTATTCACATAATCTATAACAGTAAGTATCATTTTAATACTATCATGTGTGTGCCTGTTATATAAAAATCCAGTTTGATCATTATTAACTGTCTTTGAAAGTGGGATTTTCATTCTGTTAGCTAGGATTGACATGAATATTTTGTAATCATTATTCAGTAATGATATAGGTCTGTATGAGGTGCAAAGGTCTGATGGTTTATTATCTTTTAGAATTGGTGTTATGAGAGAATATTTCCATGAGAGTGGTATTTTTGCTTCTGACTGGACTTCTAGCAAAGCTTTATGAAAAAGGGAGATTACTGTTGAAGTGAAGAGTTTGTAAATTTCCGTAATTATACCATCTATCCCTGGAGCTTTGTTAGATTTACTTTCTTTTATCTTGTCAACAATTTCTTTGTAGGATATAGGTTTTTGTAGGTCTAGTTTTAAGTTTTCGGGATTTTTTTATATTGATAAGGTTTGTATCTAAGTTTATTTGGTTGGTATCTAACTCTTCTTTTTTGAAGTGTTCCATATAATGGAACCGAAATGCTTCAAGGATGTCTCCTATATCTGATACTTTTTTCCCTTTCTTTTCATGATATATACTACTAATGTTATTTGCTTTAGATTGTATTTTAATTCTTGTAGATAAGTTATGTAGATATCTGGGGGAGGTGGCTAATGAGTTTATTTTTAATTTTTCCAAGGCTTTGTGTGTTGGAATTTCATTATATTTTTTATTTAATTACTCTATTTCTTTTTTGACTTCCGGACAATTCTGATTTTTTTTTTTAGATTTTTCTGTCAAGAGTCTGGTTTGCAAGATTAATGATTCAGATTCCCACTCTCTAACTTTGTTTTTGTACCAGCTAAGGGTCTTACCAAATAAATACACTTTTAATGAGTCCCAAACCATGACACTACTGATTTCTGTTGTATTATTAATTTCAAGAAATAATAGTAGTTCTGACAACATCCAGGGTCTGAATTCTTTAATTTTCGTGATATATGATGGAATTCTAGTTGAGAGGATTAAAGGTTTAAACTGTATTTGGAGCTTCATTATCAGAGAGTCATGATCTGGGAAGGGGCATGGAACTATTGAGAAGTTGAGGATTTTTGTTTGTAAATCTTGAACTATGAATAATTTGTCTATTCTGGTTTGTGTTCCAAATCTATGGTCTTTGTGGGAAAATAATAAGGATTTATCATCTTTTACTTTAAAAGTGTCTATTAAATGAAATGATTCAATCCATTTTTTTTTAAGAATTTTGAAATAGTTGCTATGCGAAAAGACTTCTTGGTGGTTTCAGAAACTTCTAAGGTACAATTAAAGTCTCCTCCCAGTATAAGATTTCCTTTATAATTGTTGGAAATAAAATCTAGGTGTTTTTTTAACCATTCCTGCTCCAATTCCTGGGAACCAATATAGATTAGTTAAGGTCCATATTCTGTTATTAAATTTAATTATAACAAATGCTAGTATACCTTCTTTGTCTTCATATTTATAAATAACTTTTGGAGTGATTATGTTTTTCTTCCATGATGGGGTCTACAAAGGGACAAGGGTATCCCCGCCTAATAAGCATCGTCCTTAACTTATCCATCTCCTCAATAAAAGTTGTGTGTTCACTCACCATTCTTACCAGTCTAACCCCCTGTCCTTTTACCAATGATTCTTTTCTGGTGTACAGGATGGCAACTATCAACATGTAGTAAAGTGTTAGAATAACTGGATTTCCTAAACAAAGTTGAAATAAATGTGATACTCCTTTTGTCTGTGTTCTATAGGAGGATTGTGCTAAGACTGTATAGTCCTTAGGGTTCCAAATAAAGCTATCATTAGTCTTAAAATACGCTTCCTGGAGAAATACTACTTGTGCCATATTTAGATTTAAATATTTTAGTAAGTTTGATCTTTTATTTGCATTATTTAAGCCATTAATATTTAATGAGAAGAATGTTAAATCCATTTCAAGTTATTGTTGGAAGAAACTTTTTGCTTCTTTTTTTTATTATTTTGATTATAGTAGTTATGCCATATTCTCTGATAACATTGGATGTTATTTTTATGTGTGTAAACTTAATTAATTATTTTTTTTCTTAAATAATGTCATTGTATAATAGCAATAACCCACTTCTGAGTGTTGGTAATGCTGAATTTACCCACGGTTGGCTTTGTTTGGCCACTCGGGTTTCGCCCTCGTGACCAAGCCACACCAACCGTGGATAAATCCAGCATTACCCACACCCAAGCGTGGGTTATTGCTATATTGTTCTATAGCATTTTATATATCAAGATGGAATGTTAGTAGTGTAAACAATTAGTATGTTGACTTAGAAAATATCCAGTATTTAGTTACTCTTAAGAGATCCCAAACATGTCAGATATGTCATTTTGGATAAATTAAATGCAACAGAGGAGCATACACTAAATAAGCTAACAACAAATAGATTATTACTAAAATAATTTGACTAAAAGTACTCTACAGGAGACAATACCAATGAAATATGAATTTACTGTAGATGTACTGTCTTCCTTTACTTTCCTGCTCTTCAGCTCACCAACTTCAACTTACACTTATGAAAAGACATGGCTTATCAGTGGTATCCTGACTCTGAGTAGATTCTAGTGTGCAGTGATTTAACATATTTATAGATTTACAAAGCAAAGTCTAAGAATGAACTATGATCACCCTGACAATTCCCATCCTGCATAGGGCACCTCCTGCTTCCAGAATGGGTAATCACACCAGGTCTAGAATGAATGTGAAGGTACCTATATGGTAATCAAGACTTACCTTAGGTAAGTATTAATCAAATAGTATTTAGAGCATCTTAGAGAGTTCTCGGGGCAGTTAGAAGACTCTTAAGCCTCTCCTCCCTTGACCAAAATAGAGATTTCCCTTCCCTTTCTTTCCCTTGTTTTAAATCAGTACTGATAAAAGAAATTCAGCAAACATAGGTAAACAGAAATAACATTCAGTAGTCCATCTTGTACATGACACGCAATCCATTAAACAAGTCAGTGACTAACATCACTTTAGTAAACATTATAAAGACAAATTAGAAATAATTTCCTAGCTCTTTAAATTTTCTGATAAAGCAAAATGTTAACAATAAGCTATTTTAACTAAAAGTATAAAGCATTTCAATTTTTCCTTGCATGTATACATTTCTACTTATGTTGTAATGTCAATAGCTGTCTTTGAAATCTGTACAATACTTCACTTCTTCAAATCATTCCTTTTTCAATTCAGGTTTTGTTTTGTCAAAATGGCAACAAAATTTCAAGGGCACAATTAATATTTAGACTGATGTTTCAAATAAATAACTTGTCAGTTGCTAATTGAGTTAGTTTAGAATGTATGGTTAGTGCAAATATAGCATGTTGCAAAAATAATATGTATTTTTTCATGAGCTCTAGAGACTGTCATATGCAAGTGACATATATAATGTAGCATATATAGAGCAGATAGCTTATGGATTCAGGTTGTTAAAATCAATTATGTTTATTAATCAGGAAGTTTCATTTAAATTCACAAGTAATTTGGAGACATTTCAGTTGAGTTTCCAGGAATGTGTAGTCCAATACGAGTAATTGAGTCCACTTTTCCTCATAAACATATGTCACAATTCATTAAACTAAGCAGAGTCTAATATCTGTCTAATAATCATTATAAAGACAAAGAATAGTAATTTCCTAGCTCTTCAAACTTTCTGATATCGCAAAATGTTGACAGTAAGTTATTTTAACTGGAAGACTAAAACATTTCAGTACTTCCTTGTGATATATATTTTTACTTTTACTGTAGTGTCAAGAACTGTCTTTGAAATCTATGCATTACTTCACTTCTTTCAAGTCATTAATTTTACAGTTCAGATTATATTTTGTCAAAATGTTAACAGCATTTCAAGGGCACATTTAATATTTAAACTGATATTTAAAATGAATAGCTATCAGTTACCAAGTGAGTTTGTACAGTGTGAGGTAAGTGCAAAGATAACATGTTGCAAAAAGTAATATGTATCTTTTCATATGCTCTAGAGGCTGACAATTTCAAGTAACATATACAATTTAACTTTTACAGTGCAGACAGCTTCTGAAATCAGCATGTTGAAGTGAGTAATACTTTTTAGTCAAGCAGCTACATTTCAGTGCACATGTAGTTTGGGAACATTTCAGTTGTATTTCCAGGAATATGTAATCCTATGAGGATAAATCATAACATATTTACAAATAATCTTATCATGTATTTATTTTACCTTGTTTAGGTTGTTTTTCATTTTAATAACTAAACAACATTACTTTTTCTTATTATTTATGTGTGAGGCTAAATGCACTTCCCAGATTCAAAGTGTCCTTAGAAACTGCAGCAACTGTTTACTGTTGCTATGGCAACGCAAATAGAATGCGAAGAAAGCTTCACTTCTCTTAACCAACAGTACATTTTTCCTCCTTTTTTATGTATTTGTTAATATTAAAAGGAAATAATTCAAAGGACATATATACATGAATGGAACATTTCAGAGTTAATCACAAACATGTCCCCAATCCCAATAAGCATAACAGTGACTATCAATCTAATAAATATTGTAATAACAATTAATTAAGTTCACTATTCCAATTAGTCTACCTTAAAACTAGATTATTTTAGACAAAAGCCGAAAGAAGATTTATCCATGTATAGATAGTGAGTTATTAAATATATACAGACTATATTAGTATAGTAAATAGGAGAGAATTTAGAAAGGGAGACAAGATGCAGTTAAAATAAATAATGAGAAAAGAGAGGAGAGAGAAAGAAAAGAGAAAATTAAGAGAAAACACACATATACTTTGTTTGTTTGTTATACTATGTATGTTGATTTACAGTATAAATATTTTATGTGCTATATAACCCTCCTTCTGTGAAAGAAAAGTACCCTGTTTTACATACCTGAGGTAATGTGAAAACTCTCATGTCATCTATTTTCAAAAAATATAGATTAAGATTCCAGTAGTTAGTTACCTTTGTTTTAAAATTCCAAGCAGTAAAATTGGTCCTTTAAAGTAATGTTAAAACAATTCATATCATAGATGCTTTGAGAGATTTGGTTATAACAGTATCAGTCTTTTGCTTCTTCTTTTTGACACCTGTCCAGACATTTGTTTCTTTTGTTCTCTTGAGAGAAGGTGACATCCAATCCGTATCTTCTGGTAAAGTAATCATATTATCAGTTTTAATAAATGAAGAGGCTTCCTCTAAGTCAATAAAAGTCCTCATCTTGTTGGCATACAGTATTCTTATCTTAGCTGGATATGCAAGTTGTGCCTTGATGTTATTTTGTTTCTGAAACTTTATCATTGGCCACACTTTTTTCCTTTGTTCCATTATTCTAGATGGATGTGCAGCCATGGTGGTACGGCGGTACCGTTGTTACCTCACAGCAAGAGGTTCTCCCGTTCAATTCTCGGCTTGGCTTTGGAGTGCCTTCTGTGTGGAATCTGCATGTCCTCCCTGCGGTTGGGTAGCGTTTGAAAGACATGCGTGCGTAAATGGGGGTGCCTTCGTTGAAGGTTGGGTGTCGAGCTGGCACCTCAGCATTTCGTAAAAATCTACTGCCAATCATTAGTGGACCGGAGCTCCGCTGTGGCGACCCCTTACCGGGAAAAAGCCGAAAGACAAACAACAACATTATTCTAGATGAATAGTCATCAAATCTTCTCAGGCTCTGTTTATATTTTAGAGGTACCTTCCTCCAAGCAGATTTTAAAATCAGTTCCTTGTCCAAGTATGAAAGAAATTTGATAATTATTGACCTAGGAGGAGAGTTTGAGTTAGTGGCAGGTTTCCCAAGAGCACTGTGTGCCCTTTCAATGCCAAAGGAAAGTCCTTCTTTTAAATTTAAAAAGTCATGGATCCAGCTTGATAAAAAGGAAATAATATCCTCACCTTCTTTGTTTTCAGGTAATCCGAAAAACCTGATGTTATTTCTCCTCTCCCTATTTTCCAAGTCATTTACTTTATTAACCAACCAAGTGTTTTGTTTAAGAAGCAGTTCTTTCTGTGTTTCCTCTTCCTTAAGTCTGCTTTCTAAGTAATTTAGGGAAACCTCTATTCTTGTTATCCTTGTCTGGTGTTGTAGCATTTCCTTGAGGGTGTCAGCCTGTTTCTGGCTATTTGTTTTAAGATTTTCCAGGTTCTCTTTAAAATCATCCATCTTCAAAGACAACTCCTGCAGGGTAGATGCCATCTGTTGTAGTTCCTTCTTTAAGGCAGCATCCTGGTGAGAATTCCTTGAGTTGCTCATTTTAACAAATTAATATATCTCCAAGCTTTTTGACAGGAAATTATTTGTAAAACTTCACCAGTGTTTCTAATTATGTAAATTAGCCCTTTATCTATAAGATTTTATACCTTGAAGAAAAAAAAATAATATTTTTCCTTTCTTATTTAACTAGTTATATGGAGCTCTAAAATACTGCTGCTTTCAGTTAGCCATTCAGGCTCTGCCCTTGCCACTTAGATTATTGATATAGCTAAAGAATGCCTTGTGGTTATCTTTGGAGTCCTTGACAATTTTTCTTTCGAAGCTAGACTTGGATGATTTTATGAGGGATCATAGTTTCTTGCTGATACTGATCAGGGATGTCTTCCCCTCTTGGGATTTTACACTTTTCTCTACTAGTTTCCTCCTTCTATTGTATAGCTTGTTTATGGCAGGGGTCCACCAGACTGAATTTCTTTTCTTGGAGGAGTGAGTCTTGGTTGGGATAGCTTGATCCATGCATTCTTGTAGGTGCCCGTAGAGGGCATTAGTAAAGGATTTTGCAGCTTGGGCAGCGTTATCCTTTAGAATGGGGGATTTGAAACTTTCCACCTTGGTCTTAAGTAATGTGAAGTTTGCTTTTGAAAAGTTTTTCACGGTGGTTTCTTTGACCGGGGGTGGGGGCGGAATATGAATATCCAGAGTGATTAGTTTATGGTTAGATCTAACCAGTGTACAGTTAGAACTTGTCTGATTGAAGACTGCTGGAACAGGGCTCAATTTTGAGCTTTTTTACTGGTTAATTGTGTAATTTGTTTAAATCAGAGTGCTCGTTTTCTATTGTTATAAAAAAATAAATTGCACTTTATTCATCTTCTTTTACTGTATTTGTGTTTCTTCCTCCTTTATTACTTTATTTTGCTTTTGCTGCCTGTTCTTAAAAGTACTTAATTGCATTTATTCTGCTGCATTTATTATTGCTTGTTAGTAGCCTGATTAAATTGTAACTGTTATTCCAGGCCTTTGGTTTAAACACCTGGGCTTCAGACCAGTAGATTTACATTAAGAAGGTTTGTGGTCTTCACTGCTATGGCAGAACAGGTAGCTTACATCCTTCTAAGTTGGGAGTTGCTGATTGAAGGCTTAGTGTTATTCTAAAAGTGTATTAGTTCTGGTTTAAGCGCTTGGGCTTAGGGCCAGTTATTTTACATTAAGAAGGTGTGGTCTGCAGTCTTGTAGGAGGAGAGGGTAGATTCTGCCTTCCCTTCTGAGCTGGGAGTTTCTGGTTAAAGGCTTATTGTGCCTACTTATTTGAACTCTTTCATTCTGAAATTGGTACGCCTCGTTTGCTGTAGCACAAGACTAGATTCAGACCTGCTGAATCTAGCTTTGTTTGTATAACTTTGAGCACTAATCTAGGCCATCATTTTCTAGAGAAGGTTCCCCTGCACCCTAGTGGCAGGAGTATGCAGTTAGAACTTGTCTGATCGAAGACTTCTGGAAAGGGGCTCAGTTTTAAGCATTTTATTGGTTAATTTGTTTAAATCAGTTTGCTCATTTGCTACTGTTATATTAAAAAAATATATATACACTTTATGCATCGCCGCTTACCTAGGGTTAAAATATTCCCGACTCCATAAAGTCTGCTCTTCAAATTTTTCCCTTAGAACTGGCCAGTTCTTTAGTTTTAGCACTCAAATCAGTTTCTTTGAGCTCAGCACTTGTTCAGAACTCATTGTAAGCACTAAATAAGCTACAAATTACTACAGCACTCAACTTTCCTCACTTGTTTAGAGGAAAACAGTTTATAAGTACTTAATAAATAAGCACCTATCCAGGCATGTCTATGGGTCAGCTCCCGGTGTTTTCGCCTGTCTACCTGATGAATCTGGGCATCTTGGGGCAATGCAGCAATTGCCTCATGTACACAGGCAACCCACTCCTCCTACCACCCAACACTACAACCTGTGAGAGATGCACTTCTATAGCCAAAATGGAAGCAAAGCTCTATTTACCCAAGACTGGACTAGACAGTCAAGAGGAGAGGGTAAAAACTTGCACCACATCACACTCATCACATAGTCCCTCAAAACCTACACCACCAAAACACACACATAGAAACACAAAACACACACCTACATTCATGGAGGATCTCAATAAAAATCTGCCCAAGCAACACAGACCTCCAAAGCAGAAACACAAGCAACCTCCACCCCCCAACACAACCCAAATGACACATAGCCCACAAACTCAGTGTGCCACCCAACCACAGCCCATAAGGCATAGCAACATACCCAACACTCTAGTCATAGGGGACACTATAGTCAGGCACACTAATGTTCCACTCACCAGGCTAAACAAGGAGAAAGTTACTGTCAGCTGCCTGTTGGGTGCACCACATAACGCACGCACTCAGGTCACATCACAAGTACAAATATGACTCTGCCATTGTCCATGTTGGTGTGAATGACCTGAGATGTACCACCCTGGACTACATGAAAAGAGACATGGAGGAGCTCTCCAATCTTGTAGCCCTGGCAGGTATGACCCTAGCCCTGAGTAGCATCCTGCCATCACCCAGAATGATACTACAGTACAAGGACAAAATGATTGACTTCAACAATTGGCTAAGTTTCTGGTGTCATTCTAAGGGGATCCAGTATGTGTCTGCTCGGGATGACATGATCGACAGACCACGATGCTTTGCCAGAGATGGCCTGCACCTGTCGCCTTTGGGATTCCAAATACTGGCCAAGGCTCTTGCCACCCCAATAGTGCCGTTTTTAGGCAAGGTTCAAATGACAACTTCACCACCGTAACAGGTACATGCAAGCAAAATCTGAGGGTAATGCTACTCAATGCTAGAAGTCTAAACCTCAAAATGCACTCACTCAAGGCACTCCTTAAAATGGAGAACATCGACATCTGTGAAGTGACAGAGACCTAGTTCAAATCTCCAGAGAGCACCCCTGCATTACCAGGCTATAATTCATACCACACCTTTCGGCCACCTAACCTGGACTGAAACACTAAAGGCAGAGGCGTGCCCACATTCATTAAGGATATCCACACCTCAAGGCTTGTTGCTCAGCATAATGCATCCAAGTTTATCCAAGTACAACTAATTCTGGGCATGACCGCAATCCAAATTGTAGCTTGCTTCAGATCCCCCACCATGCCCCAAGATTCCCACTCCTTATTTTTTTGATACACTGGAAAATATTAGGGTACAACCTAACATCCTAATAATGGCAGATTTCAACTACCCCACCATTAACTGGGAAAACTACTCATGTACCAACACTTTTGCTCAACTTTTTCTGGAATTCATAAATTCCACCGCCTTGGATCAACTTATCCACACCCCCACCAGGGGCAGCAATATCCTAGACCTGGTCATTACCAACATGGGCGACCGATGTTCCACACCAGAGGTCAGTTCCTCATTGGTCAGATCTGACCACAAGCTAATCACCCTAGACATCCACATCCCGCCCCCACCCCCCATTAGGGAAACCACCGTAAAAAATTTCTCCAAAGCTGACTTCATGCTTCTTAAGACAAAAGTGGCAAACTTCACGACACCCATGCAGATGAACAATAGAGGTATGACTGCTGAATCCTACACAAATGCACTTTATAAGCACTTACACAAGTGCATTGATCGTGCTATCCCTAACAGAACCAAGATGCTATCCTCCAAAAAAAGGAAGCCAATCTGGTGGTCCCCAGCTATAAGCAAACTCTACAAAAGAAGAAAGAAACTGCTGCAAAAAAAGAGTAAAATCCCATGATTGGAGGAACTCCCTGGTCAGCAACACCAGAAGCTCCGAACTTTGGTATTTTGAATTTCGCGCTTCTGGTGTTTCGCGATTTCAAGCTTTCAGCTAAAGAATTTCAAAATACTGAAATTCAGGATTTCAGTATTTCGGGATTCTATAGTGAACTTATACACACACACACACACACAATATATATATATATATATATATATATATATATATATATATATATATATATATATATATATATATATATATATATCAGTTATACCTGGGGGTGCACAAACTCAAAAGATCTCCATTGGAGGGAATAAGTTAAATCCTAGCTGCCCACAATGCAAGCTGCAGAAACCCTTTGCACACACTAATGTTCACATCATCATCATGCAAACTTATGTTGTATTCCAACAGTTTTAAATAAAACAACAAAAGCTTAACCAGATATATTAAGCTTTAACTGACAAAATTAATCCAATATTAAGCACAATGCTAGAATAAAAAGATTAAAGAATATTAGTAAGGAAACAAAAATATATAAAAGGAATGAATATAGCCAGACAGTAGGAACTACAGGGTAAGCGACAAGGCAACAAAGCAGGTTGAGACAAGATTAATTATGGGGTGTTTCAGATTTTAAGATAATCTAGAGTTTTGACTGTTGCATAACAAAACTGTAAAGCATCACAGGGCACAGAATCATAAACTGTACTTACAATAAAATCCTTGTTAGTAGGTTAAATTGCAGCAGGGCAATGAAAGTATTAGTGAATTCCTTAAGGATAGTGCAGTGTTATATGGAAACATAAACTGTTACAAAAGAAAAAAGGCTTATTTTTTCACATTTCATGAAAGGTTCTCAAAACAGGTAGAAATACAAGGCTTTATTATTATTAAGCAGTTAACTTCAAATATAAAACTTCATAAATCTATGGTGGAAGGAAGGAGACCAAAGGCTGCCGAGCACAAGTGTTCCAGCCAAGTCTTGCATAGCTGCCACATCCTTTACCTGCTCTCTCCTAGGCCTTGAGACCCTTTAATGACATACATTCTACTACCACCACCTCAGGCAAAGTTTCCCAGGGTCTTACTACCATCTCTGTGAATTCACATTATCTTATGTGTATCTTGAATCACTCCCCTTCCAGCTGTCATCCACATCCCTTCTTCACACCTTTCCTAATTCAAGTAATGCAATGTGCCAAAATGATGTCCTAATTTCTCTTTTAATGCATAAATTTCAACTTCTTTTCAAATTCTTCAACTCTTCTCATTCTCCAGATTATATATTCCCTTTACCGTGCTGGTAACCTTGCTTAGGGTGCTTTGCACAGGTTTAATTTTCCCTATACAAAATGGTCCCAGAACTGTACTCTGTACTACAGATGCCATCTTGCCAGTGTCCTGTACAAAGGAAGGATGACTCTTTTAGTTCTAGAAGGTGCCTCCTGTGTTGTGCATGCCAACATTCTGCCTAATATCACTGGTGTTTCATGTTGTATATCATTATTCAACCTATTGATGTCTGCCATACAGATCCTTTTTCTCTTCTGTTCCATACATGGACACCCTTCAAAAATACATATGTTTATGTGTCCCACTTCCAGTGTACAAAGCTATATTTTTTAATATCAAATCCTAGCTGTCCACAGTGCAAGCTGCATACACTGTTGGTACACTAGCCCCCCACCCCCATCTGTGACATCATAATTATATGAAATTATGTTGCATTACAAGCTACAGTGCTATTATCTAAGGCACATATACTAAACAAGACAAGTCCTATGTACTGAAATCTATGTTGCTGCTTTACTTATAGACTTTCCTACTGATACTTCCCCCTCTAACAACCACAGGTCGACAGGAGATTGAGACATCCTAGTATGATGCCACCTTGGCAGTTACTGGGGTTTTCCTTTAGCTGGCCTAGCCTAGCCTTTCCCTTTTCCAAAGTACAGAATATAAAGGAACCTCAGTGCACTTTGCATGCTCTTACCACTTATCCAAAGGTACTGGTCTGTTGTGAAGTCCCCCTCTAACAACCACAGGTGGACAGGAAATTGAGGCATCCTAGTATGAAGCCACCTTGGCAGTTACTGGGGTTTTCCTTTAGCTGGCCTACTTACCCTGCACCACTTAGGAGGTCCTCTTCAGGAGTTTATTTATTCATATTCATTGACTTAGATCATCTGAATGGATAGAGGTCAGTTTCAGCAAAGAGCTACTGAAAAAGCTCTGCAATAGAGTGACAGAACAAAATGTTCATAGGGCAAATATAATTAAAACAATATCAGTGCAGATATACTACTGATTTGCATATGAACTGCAGTTCTTTTATTTCTTTAACAATATTCAATACTTCAATTACAGCTGGTTTAAATTTTGATTTCCATCTTCTAATAATTGTTTTTTGTCAGCAAATAGCATTAAATGTAATAATTACTATGTCTAGGCAATTCAAATCCTTTTGCTCAGCTCAAAAGAATAATTTCCTTAGTCACGGTGGGGGCACCATGTGTTTGAGCCCATTGAGTCCATGCTATGACAGTGTATCTCACACAGCTGAAGGAAACTTGATATATGTAGGCATGCTTCTCTTTAGAAGCTAGCAGTGGTGGAGCTTGAAGGAGCTGCTGGGGATGGGCGTGCTCCTAGGCAGGGAAAAGGCTACCCTACAGGACCAGCAAGATGGTCTATTCCCTACCACCTGACTCTCAGAGAGGAACAGAGAGCTGATCAGAACTCCTTGGCAGGAAAAAAATGGGCCTCTTGCTTAGCATGGAAATTCCCAGCTCCCATTGGGTGCTGGGAGTACAGCCATCTGTCAAGGTCCCTGAGGCACACACCTAGATTGGTAGTTTAGCACTGTTGAGGAAATAGGCAAAATGGTGACTTCTAGCTAACTGCACTAATTGGGAGTAGCCATCAGTACATGGGGTATAAGGGAATACATGGAGCAAAACCTTCACAGTAGGTTCTACAGGCGAAGAAAAGAAATGCTTGTTCCAGTACATGCCAAGGTCTTGGGAATATATGTTTCCACTGTAACCATGTGGGTGATTGTATGGTTCATATGTTTTACAGTGACAGGGTGGGAAACAAAAGCGACATGATGGAGCTAACAGAGGTAGCACCACCACAATAGTGTTGAGTTGTTTTGAAAGTCACTGAAGTGACTGCTGATTATCACCATGGCCTACAGCCTATCATGATAGTGTTGAAAACATTATTGCTAATAGGGATACTGCATCAGTCATAACTAATGTTAAATACGCAGTTGTTAGTGACGTGCATTACTTGCGTGGGCTGTACACTCTAGTTTCGGTGAAGGGGGACACCATTATGCATGCTGTTGCCAATGTTTACTTAGAGTAGGTATAGGGCAGGGAAAGAAACAGATGGCTGTGTTCAATGCTATTCCAGCATATATTCTAGTAAATAATAATATGACTTGTGTACATGCAAAAACACAGCCAGGCAGGGACAGAATCATGTACAGTAGAAGTCACACTCATATCTGATGTCCACACTGCCAACAAAGTCTGATGATGTGGCTACTTTGGAGGAAAAGCTAGGTAATAACAGGAAGCCTGGTCCTGATCCTTAGCCACAGCTGTCAGAAGGCACTACGCTTCCTCTAGAAAGGGCTATTTTAGAGGAAGTGATGTAATTAAGGAAAGTCACTGAAGCAAGGAAACACTCAGGTAGATCCACTATACCAGTTTATTGAGCGCTTTCATCGGCAATTCGCCTCACGACTTCTTCAGAATAAAATTTAAAAAGTAACACTCCATTAAATAGATGCCATAGTATGTCACAAATTATAAACTAAAAACTTCATAGGCTGATAACCCAGTCAATCACATGCTTAACAATAAAAATAAAATTATACTAAAATACATTAATTCTAAGGCAGGCAACAACATTAAATTCTCTATTAAATGATATTTCATCACTTTCAAATTTGTAAACAGTATGACTATTCCTGAAGGAAAACTGAGGACAGACTTTAAATATGAAATTCGGACTTTAGTTTTAAGAAACTAGAGATGGATACCATGTCATTCAACCCAGGTGTATGTATGGCATCACATCTGAGCTGCCACAGCAGCTCCTTGTACTCGAGAAACAAGTCAGTTGGCCCTCCCCTACCACCTTCTTTGTGTACTTGTTCTAAAGCAGAGAACTTAAAGTGATGTGGGAATTCGATAACATGTTTGGCCAGGGAAATTATTCAAATTGCCCTTCCTAATGTCATAAAAATGCTGATATATATGTTTATTCAAACTATTGATTGTTTTCCCAATATAAAATTGATCACATATCTGACAAATAGCTATATATACTAGACAATTGCTAAGACAGTTGAGTCTCTGTTTTAAATGCACATTGCCATATCCCCTTATGTAAATATTATTACTTTCAATAATGAACAGGCACTGTGGACAGCATCAACATTTTTTCATGTGTCCTTTTAATTCATGTGGCCTATTCCTTTCCAGCAAGTTCTTAATACAAGAATCTCTTTTGTATACCACACATGGTTTTTCCCCTATCTTCATTTTACAGTTGATATCACTTGTTAATATGGTCCAATTATTGTACAGGACATCTCT
Organism: Protopterus annectens; assembly: GCF_019279795.1. Lineage (NCBI taxonomy): Eukaryota > Metazoa > Chordata > Ceratodontiformes > Protopteridae > Protopterus > Protopterus annectens. The sequence goes on from NC_056746.1 coordinate 15,047,256, forward strand.
AATGTTATAGAACAGGGGACTAAATGTTATGACCATGGCGTCTGAGAAGGGTTTAGTCCCTCTTACCTGGGTGTCATTAATTGTTGTATTATCATCTACTGTGATTAAATTTTGTAGTACCCCTAGTAATGGGACAAAATGTCCACTTAATCTTTTTTCTTTAACTTCATCTAAGATAGGGTCCACAAAGGGACCAGGGTATCCCCGCCTAATAAGCATCGTCCTTAACTTATCCATCTCCTCAATAAAAGTTGTGTGTTCACTCACCATTCTTGCCAGTCTAACCCCGTGTCCTTTTACCAATGATTCTTTTCTGGTATACAGGATGGCAACTATCAACATGTAGTAAAGTGTTAGAATAACTGGGTTTAATGAACAATGTGTGACTGATGTTATCTCTGTATATAGAGATGTCTAAGAAGTGAATAACTTCTGAATTATCCTCCATAGTAAGTTTTAAAAACCCAGTGCTTGAATTCAAATAAGCAAGGAATTCATCAAGTTGTTCACATGTACCGTCCCAAAACATCAGTAGGTCGTCCAGGTACCTATCATAAAATCTACAGTGTTGGAATAGGTCACATTTGAATACCATATTAATTTCCCATTGTGTCAGGACAATGTTGGCAAATAGGGGGGTATAAGCCGCCCTCATTGCAACTCCCACTCTCTGTTTAAACAGCTGGTTCTCGAATGTGATGAAGTTGTTGTGGAGGATAAGCTCCATTAGTGTCCTGTACATAAATACCCTTGAGTGACTATCTGAGGTGTTCATACACAAATAGTCATAAAACATAGTGATACCCTCCTCGTGGGGAATAACTGTGAACAAATCCATAATATCCATAGTTGTGAATATAAGGTTATCCAAGTACAAGTTACCTTTTATTTTTTTAAGACAATCCTTAGAGTCTTTTAGCACATGTGGGTGTTGATCTAATACATGCTTGAGATGAAAATCAATAAATTTCACTAAATTGTATGCTTTTGAGGCTTTTGCATCCACTATCGGCCTCAAAGGGGGGTCAACTAAACATTTATGTATTTTCGGGATACCGAAAATAGTACGGGTATGAGAGTGTTTTTGTGTGAGAAAATTGACTTCACTGGTGGTAATTTGGTTGGTGAGTAGTAAGTCATTCAAAATAATGTCAATGTTCCTATATGAAATATTAAGCTAATTTACAGATGATTCAACATAGGAATCACTGAAGAGATGCATCAGCATCTTATCTATGTAAGTGTGTTGACTCATAATGACTAGTCCCCCCACCCTTGTCAGGTTTCATTACCCTGATGGAATTTCTATTAACAATTTCATTCAGTAATTTTATCGCCTCTACAGAAAGATTGTGTGTAAATCCATCTTTTTTAATAGTGTGTAAGTTCCTAATCTATTCCATACATAGATTCTCAAACACAAGTAATGTGGGGTGCAAGGGTGGATTGAATGTACTAGTTTTCTACAACCAAACATAATCCTGTCCTGACATTCATTGTCAAAGTAAAGTCTGAAGTTTAATTTCCTTACATACAATTTAAGTTCAAGCAAAGAACTTTCCACTCTAGGTTTTTTTGTTGGTTCAAACTGTAGGCCTTTCTGAAATAAGTTGGCCCACTGTTCATTAATATCCACTTCACTAAAATTGTAAATCTTGAAATCACCATGCTCATTAATGACAATGTTACACACGTTGCTAGTACTTTCCATTACCATCTGTTCATCGCCCCCTGACCCCTGTAGGGCCTGCCCCTGTTGGGGTATGGGTCTGAAAAATTCCCATTGTTCATTATTGCCCGGTTGTAATACTGTTGCTGCTGGTTCTGGAGGCACTCTGACCTCCTCAGGGGGGCTCCTAAAGGGGTCACCAGACTCACTTGCATTCTCTTCATTCACTTCAGCATCAGCTATAGTATAATTATCAACTTCCCTGTCTTGTGACCTTTGTACATTGCTGTTGGGTAAGGGATAAGCTTTTCCTCCCTCATAATCAGTTTTGTCTCTTTCTAACTTCTTACCCTTTTTGTTTTTAATCCCTGCCATAACCTTGTTTACATTCACAAACACTGCATTGTATTCATTGATTTTTGACTGAAATAATAAATCACTATGTAAACATTCATTTGTAGCATCAACTTTCACTTTTATTGTGTTCATTCTCTTGTCATTGTCCCTATTTAAAACTTCAAGAAACTTGCAGCCATGTCGGTTAAACATGGCTATCAGTTCATTGTGCAAATCAGAACCAAAAACAATACCTGTAGGGAACTTCCATGTTCGTAAACCCTTAGGCACTTGTTGCCTATGCAAACACTCTCTGAGGTAACAGTTCTCCATTTGTAGTTTGCATAGCCTAAGCACTTCATATTCAAAATTTTTTAGCTGTTCGTTAAGGTTGCCACCCGTCCCGTTGTCAGCGGGACACTCACGGGTTGAGCTACCTCATCCTGTTGCCCGCTATGGAAAGTAGTGGGACTTGAAAAGTCCCGGTTTTCAATTGCACTGAATTGCCATGGAAAAGCTACAATTACTTCTGGCTTTTCCATGGCAATTGAGTTACGTCACCAACCTGGACCTGCAGGCAAAGCTGCTGCCTGTTAGGTCTGGGTGCTGTAATTCATGCAGCAATTGGCTGCAATTCATGAAAGGGGTGGGGATTGGGGCAGGAAGGGCCCTGCAAAGATCGCGGCTGTAGGAGCGCTTTGTTTTAAGCGCTTCTACAGCCGCTAAAAAAAAAAAAAAAAAAAAAGAGAGATTTTTTTTTTCTAAGGAGCCAGTCAGCCAGCCAGCCATCCATTCATACAGCCATCCATCCATTCTTCCAACCAGCCAGCCAGCCATCCATCTATTCATCCAGCTAGCCATCCATTCATCCATCCATTCAACCAGCCAGCCATCCATTCAACCAGCCAGCCATCCATTCATTCAACCAGCCAACCATTCATGCAGCCAACCAGTCAGCCACCCATCCATTCAGTCAGTCAGCCAGCCATCCATTCATGCAGCCAGCCAGTCAGCCATGCATCCCTTCATGCAGCCAGCCATCCATTCATTCAACCAGCCAGCCATTCATTCAACCAGCCATCCATCCATTCTTGCAGCCATCCATCCATCCATCCATCCATCCATCCATCCATCCATCCATCCATCCAGCCATCCATCCATCCATCCATCTATCCAGTCATCCAGCCAGCCATCCATCCAGTCATTCATCCATCCAGCTGCTACTCCCACCAACCAGCTAGCCACTCCAGCAACCAGCCAGCCAGTTAGCTAGCCACTCCAGTAGCCACCCAGCTAGCCACTTCAGCAGCCAGCCAACCAGCCACTCCAGCAGCCAGCTAGCTAGCCACTCCAGCAGGCATCCGTCGTACCCATAACAGCATCTCTTTTACCGCTCCTGTGGTGATGTCATGGTAGAGGGTATGGCCAGTGTCATATTGGCCACACCCCCATGTCCCACTTTGGCCCGCTGAAAAGGTGGCAAGCCTACTGTTCATCCAGAGTACCACGATTAAGTCTAACATTGGAACCCCTGAATTCTTGATGTAATTAAGCCTAAATCTGACACACAGTTATTGATACTATTAGATATTCAAAGATGAACTGGGGAAGATTGTAAAAGAAAGTTGACAGGCACATATTTCAGGTTCATAGCTAAATACTAAGCTATCAGTCCATAGATTATTACAGGCTTAGCCAATAAGCAGAGATCATAATCAAGTTCTGTACCTTTTACTTCTGACGTAAAGGCCTTAACCATTATACTAATCCCACCCTCTTATAAGGTTCCACTGTTTTGGGGCTCTTCAAGAACGCTCTCTTGAGGTCTGTAAAGAGAGGGAGAAATGTGGAAAAGTTTTAGTACACAAAAGCAAATATAACTCTTTTCAGAGGAGAAATGTGACAGTTTCAGTGAAGTTTACAGCTACCTTGAAGTAAACCATACAGAAAGCAGTACTAAGCAGACAAACTGTATGATTTAATAAAAACAGTGTAAATAAAATGGTGCTTTTTTTCCAGTGAATATGCAGTAAAGTTGTTAAAAGAGTGAAACTTGGCTTCTCAAATGTGCACACATTTGCATTGTTTAAAGTTTGTTGCTTTTTTAAGATTCTTCTTCAGTTCAAGAAAATGTATTTACTTACTTATACTTTCAATCCAGAACCATATGATTTTTGAAGGAAAAACAGGGGCCTGGTCCTCTTTTAAACAGAGTGCCGGCTACAGTTCATGCTGGAAGATCCATTGCCAGAGAAATTATGCATCTGCTGTTTGAACTTACAAGTCAGAGGTTGATCGAAACTCAAGTATATCTTTAGCTACTGGTAGATCCAGCTAGGTCATTAATTAGTATTGTTCTTTATGCAAGCTGTCTGTTTAAACCCATTTATTTGGTATTCACTTGTATAAATGTAAAACTGTTGGCATATTTAATTTTATGAGGTGCATTGCTTAATTTTTATTTCAAGTAAACAATTTTATTATTCAGTTTTAAACGTTGATGGCTGCTAGGTTAGGCTTCTGATTTTTGAAGAGTGACTCCTTTAGCCTTACCTGCCAAACACATACATTATGGCTGAGTTACTGTAAGACTGGACAGAAGTTGTGGTTTTAACTTGCTACAGTGTTCTGGATGGTGGCAGCAGCATTACAATAAAAGACAGGAAATGAGGCGTTGGTACTGGAGACAGATATAATTAGCCCTTTCTGGAAAATATTTTGTGCATGTTTGCATGCAAAATAATCCTGAACAAGTTTCAATTACATTTGACAAAACTGCTCTGCAAGACACTGGCCTCAGTGTGAGGTAGGTGAACTCGTGGGAAGCCAATAATTACAAGTTTCATATGTAGCTGTATTTATGTTTACACCAAATAAAAAATATGACACTGTAGGGGTGCAGGAACAAGAACCACTGATCCAAAATCACCAATAAGAGCTTTATTAAACTGAATAAAATTACATAAAATGACATACAAAGCTTAACTGATCACCTTGTTTTTTTGTCCCATATGTTAGGACTTCATCAGATAACTATACTCACATCCACACACCCTTATATAATAACATTAATTAACGTAAAATAAACTAATTACAAGTCAAGACACCCTAATTAATTAATCAAATTATTTGAGAATGCCCAGTACTACGATCTAGGGTCTGAAATCCTTTATACCAAGTCCATTGCTTTCTTTAGTTTAATTTACATAATTCCACACTACATAAAAACTTAAACTGTAAAATTAAATTGTAATTAAATTTAAATGTATAATTAAAACAATAATCTTACAAAATCATAAATATTACTGTTAAAACTTATATTTTCTCTCAGTAGCCGATGCTTTACATTATATTTTGGCCCTGTAAAAACGTCTACAAGCTCTGGTGCTCTTTGAGAGCACAACTCGAGAAAATGGGATACATGAAGTCCACCCTTTCGTGGGAAGTGGCAATTCTGAAGATATTTCATAGATCCTACAACTCTGAGTCTAAACATATTATTGTTACACTTTGTGCGTTACTCAAAACCAATATTACACTCAACTGGCTAGATAGATCTAAAACCTCTTGGAAAGAGTTTAAATCAATGGCTACCAAATATGTTATGTCAAGCAAACTAAGTACAATAAGCAAAAAGAAAATAAAGTACTTTCAGAAATACTGGAGTAACCTTATAGAAGTTGTTAACTAGACCCTCATTTATTTTAAATTCCCTTTCTTTCTTTTCCTTTGATTTTTCCCTCTCTCTTTTCCTCACTTAAATAGTCTTCCTCTTAAAATGCTTTCTTTTTTTCAACCTTACCAGACAAGGGTGTTAACCTCCAGTCATTCCATAAAGGGATATAATATACACTTATTATCATACCCTATACCCCCAATGGTAGTAGTAATATTCAATTTATTTATGTTAATTATTTTTTATCAGTGACAACTGCGTGTATATATATATATATATATATATATATATATATATATATACATGTATGTATATATATATATATATATATATACATAGAGAGAGAGAGTTAATTAGAATAGGTTTAGATATACGGAAACATATTATCTTATAGAATAATTAGTTTTGTGCAATTGCTAATACTTCCTTTTATGATCTTATGTTTAATTGTAAGCATCTTGCTTAGTAAATGTTAATTAAATTTCCTGAAGTCAATTATTGAATGTACCTGACAACAAACATTGTAGGTGAATGTAAAGTTCTTTCTTTCATTGTTTGCTCTTCTTTTACCTGTATTTGTATTGTATACTGAAAATTGTAATAAAAATCATATTACAAAAAAAAAACAAACTTATATTTTTTACCCTCTAGTGGCCAAGACTTGTAACACTTCCTTTAAAATAAATGTTTGTATAACAATTTGTCTAAAAAATCAGTAAAAAAACTTTTCTTACCATATAAATAATGAAATTACCTACAACTGTAATAAATACACTACCCATATAAGTTCAAATAAGCTTAAATACAAAATATAAAAGCATATAAAGAAATATAAAAAATATTTTTTTTCATTTTATGTAATTTATTCATTTAATCTCTTTTATTATAAAGTATCTGCTCTGAACTTAAGCATTGGTTCTGGGAAAATATTTTTGTTGAGTCCAGGGGCCTGGTTTGTTTGTAAAACCAATTGCCAGTAAATTTCTCTATACTCTATTTTTTTCTTCACAAGGCCCTTTGCTCACATCTCTTGGAACTGCTTCAAGTACAAAAAATGAAAACTTGGCTTCTTTGCAATTCAAAATATGTTTTACTGTGCATTACTAATGTTCTTATTTTTAATATCATAACAATGTTTGTATATTCTATGTTTTAATGACCTTTCAGTTTTTCCCTACATAAAATGCTCCATATACTTCACGAGATGCCAAATAAACAACCCTTTACTATCACAATTACTATAACTTTTAGCCTGCATCAATCTATCCCTACTGGGAATGTAAATATCACATTGAGTGCACATACCACACTTAAAGGTTCCTACCTTTCCTGCTCTTTTTTCCATAGTTTCCACTATTACGCCTTTCCAAAATATTTTTGATGCTTGAGCCCTTTTTAAAATGAATTTAATTGGACCTTTAAATACATTGTCTGCGTCTGAAAAACTTCTGAATAACTCCCAATAGATGTTAAAAGTGGATTTTATAATATTATCATCCCTATTATAACTCATAAGGAAGGCTCCTTTATATTCTGCTCTCTCTTCTTTATTATCTTGAAAACTAACCTCTCCATTATTAATACTTCACTTAAATTCTTCATCAATTTATTGGTGATATTGGATCAGTGGATCTTGTTCCTGCACCACTACATTGTCATATTTTTTATTTGGTGTTGGCGTAGTTTATACTTTTGACACTGATTTCCTATTTTATTTTTGTTTATTGCTGTATTTATGTCTGGCAGGTGTTGGCTATTACCCAAGGTAACACTGAGAGCTTAGTATATGCATATGCTGTTAAGGCCAGGCACCCCTTGCAACTTATTTTGTTGTCACAGTTGAATATCCTGAGAACATAGCTCCTGAACATCACATATTAATTGGCGGTAGTGGGTGGGACTATATGCCCACTTGTCACATATGGTATAATGTATGAAAAAATTAAATATGTGCGTCCATACCTATACACTCCATAAACACCTTAATAGTTCTAAAACTGAAATCATGATGGATGATGGTCAAAATTTTGAACAGAGTGCTGCACAGATAAAAAAAAAATCTGTAATACTAGAATCTCACCTTCTTCATAAAGTAGTTTTAAACTTGCAAACAACAAACATTCTGTGCCTCTGCAATCATCCCTCTCACCCTGACCTAATGCTTTACTTAATCTTGTGCTGTATACTGTAATCAAGCAAGGTCAGAGTCATAGCAGCAGGTGCAGGAGGGAGAGCACAGTCTGTTTTTAGACACTGTTCCAGCTATGGCAACAGTCAGCATTGGAAACCTACCAATGAGGTTTCCTTTTATAGACTGCTATGGCTCACAGCTCATCTGACTCCCAGAACAACTTCATTTTAGATGTATTAAATCTGGTAGCAGCAGATGACAGCAAGCATAACAGCATGCATCTTTATAACTGAATCAGCGTTTTCAGTGGTATGCTTTAACGGACAGTCCAGTAAATTTTCTCACCTTGTTTTACTGCAGTTACCTCCATACTTTGTGGACTGAGAAGTGGCTGAGAAAAAAAATGGGGTGCCTAGCAGCAAATAATAAAATAACTATATACCAAAATAAATAAATGAATACTTACAAATTGACAGGCTACAGCTTTATGCAAGTAATAATGCCCAACAGGGTGTGTGTTATAGTGGAAATAATGCCTGCCCAGGGGTGGACTGAGGCCTGTCACCACTGGCAGAGGGCCACTACACCCCTGGAAGGGTGTTACTTCCAGAATAACACACACCCTGGAGGGCATTATTGCACTTAGAGACTGGGCTGTTTGTAAAAGTGCTGTGTTTTACTTACATATTATTTTTTATTACTATATTTATTTATATATATTTTAATTTAAAATAGTTCCTCCTAATGTTTCAAACTTGCTGTAGTTTATGTAAATGGTGTTGCAGGAAGCATTTTACATCCAAAATATAACATTTAAAAAATATCCAGATATTTATTTTTTTTGGTCTCTTACTTCTAAAAATGTTTGGTTTGTTGCCAGTCATTGGGGATTGAAGTCACAAAATAATGACATACATTTGAGTTTCAGACTTTATTTCCTTCAGAAGATTCATGCTAACACAAATCCTGTTATTTAAGCAACTTTGTAATTTTATAAAAGCAATACTTAAAATCTGTTCCTATTTTGAGCCTTTGTTCTCTCTATAATTTTAGTTTTTTTCCAAATTTCTTCATAGGACAGGAGCTTGAGAGGTATACTATGCTAATCTCTTTACTGCTGGATAGACTGCTGCACAGAAGGCATCCCATGTAGCATCCAACAGTGGATACCTATCACATTTTCAAATGGCATCCTATAGGTAAATTTTAACACCTCCCTCATTTAGATTTGAAACATACTGCAAGAGTGTTTCCCATTGTTGGGCTTTAGCCTAATCCAAAATAAAACCTACAAGTACTCACTGCAACCTTTGCCCATTCTTTTAAGCAAGTAATCCTTTCCATTGGTCACTCGATCTCACTCTCTCTCTCTCGTACACACACACACACACACTTGCACTTCAGAAAATGCATGCTAACACAACGAGTCTAGTCCAGATACAGATTTGCTTTATCCAGGACTGTTTGTAAGCTTCTGAGCCCCCCAAGCCTTTCTGTGTTGGAGGGAAGCCTTCTAGCTTATCAGTGGGAGTGGTAAGCACTAGGCAGCCTATCTACCACAAGAGTGGTTTCTGGCCCAGAAATTGTAGTTTATTGGCCGTTTGGCAGTTTTTCCATCTCTTTCAACTTACTGGTTTAAAAGCCCGTGTTTGCGCTTGTTTCCCATCTTTCCTGTAACTAGTCTAGTCCAGATACAGATATGCTGTATCCAGGACTGTTTGTAAGCTTTTGAGCCCCCCCCCCCAAGCTTTTCTGTGTTGGAGGGAAGCATTCTAGTGTATCTGTGGGAGTGGTAAGTACTAGGTAGCCCGGTTTCTGACCCAGAAATTGTATTTTTTTGGCCATTTGGGCAGTTTTTCCATCTCTTTCAACTTTCTGGTTTAAAAACCCACATTTGCGCTTGTTTCCCACCTTTCCTGTAACTAGTCTAGTCAAGATGCAGATTTGCTGTATCCAGGACTGTTTGTAAGCTTCTGAGCCCCCAAGCCTTTCTGTGTTGGAGGGAAGCATTCTAGCTTATCAGTGGGAGTGGTAAGCACTAGGTGGCCTATCTACCACAAGATCCAGGTACAGATTCTTAGTTTTAGCACTTGAATTTGCTTATCCGTGCTCAGCACTTGTTCAGAACTTGTTGTTAGCACTAAATAAGCTACAAATTACTAAAGCACTCAACCTTCCTCTTTCCCTAGTGGAAAACAGTTTTTGTACTTACTTTCCTCACTTGCTTAGAGAAAAACAGCTCTTATACTCACTTTCCTCACTTGTCTAGAGGAAAGTAGTTCTTTATTCAGGCATGTCCAAGGGTCAGCTCCCAGTGTTCTCTCCTGTCTATCTGATGAATCTGGGCATCTTGGGGCACTGTAGCAATTGCCTCATGCATACAGACAACCCTCTCCTCCTACCACCCAACACCATAACCTGTGAGAGATGCACTTATCTAACCAAACTGGAGGTAAAGCTCTCTCCAACCAAGACTGAATTTGACAGCCAAGAGGAGAAGGTAAACATTTGCACCACATCACACTCATCACATAGTCCCACTAAACCTACACCACCAAAATCCACACATAGAAACACAAAAACATTCACAGAGGCTCTCAATAATAATCTGCTCAAGCAACAGAGACCTCCAAAGCAGAAACACAAGCAACCTCCACCCCCCAACACAACCCAAATGACACATAGCCCACAGACTCAGTGTGCCAATAAACCACAGCCCATAAAGCAAAACAATGTACCCAACACACTAGTCATAGGTGACTCTATAGTCAGGTACACTGATGTCCCACTCACCAGGCTAAACAAGGAGAAGGTTACTGTCAGCTGCCTGTCGGTGCCAGGATCCGCCACATAACCCACGCACTCAGGTCACTCCACAACAAGTACAAATATGACTCAGTCATTGTCCATGTTGGTGTGAACGGCCTGAGACGTATCTCCCTGGACTACATGAAAAAAGACATGGAAGAGCTCTCCGATCTTGTAGCCCAGGCAGGTATGACCCTAGCCCTGAGTAGCATCCTGCCATCACCCAGAATGATACCACAGTACAAGGACAAAATGATTGACTTCAACAATTGGCTAAGGTTCTGGTGTCATTCGAAGGGGATCCAGTATCTGTCTGCCTGGGGCGACATGGTCGACAGACCATGATGCTTTGCCAGAGATGTCCTGTACCTGTCGCCCCTGGGATTCTGGATACTGGCTAAGGGTCTTGCCACCCCAATAGTGCCTTTTTTAGGTCAAGGTTCAAGTGACAAATTCACCAACATAACAGGAACAGGCAAGCAAAAACTGAGGGTAATGTTACTCAATGCTAGAAGTCTAAATCTCAAAATGCACTTACTAGAGGCACTCTTTAAAATGGAGAACATCGATACCTGTGCAGTGACTGAGACCTGGTTCAAGGCTCTAGAGAGCACTCCTGCATTACTAGGCTATAACTCATATCACACTTTTTGGCCATCTAACCTGGACCAGAACACCAAAGGTGGAGGTGTGTCCATATTCATTAAGGATATCCACACTTCCAGGCTAGTTGTGCAGCATAATGCATCCGAGGTTATCCAAGTGCAACTAATTCTGGGCAAAACTGCAATCCAAATTGTAGCTTGCTACAGATCCCCCACCATGCCCTGGGATTCCCACTCCTCTTTTCTTGATATACTGAAAAATATTAGGGTTCAGCCAAACACCCTAATAATGGATGATTTCAACTACCCCACCATTAACTGGGAAAACTACTCCTGTACCAACTCCTTCACTCAACGCTTTCTGGAATTCATAAATTCCAATGCCCTGGATCAACTTATCCACATCCCCACCAGGGATAACAATATCCTAGATCTAGCCATTACCAACATGAGTGACCGGTGTTCCACACCTGAAGTCAACTCCTCATTGGTCATATCCGACCATAAGCTAATCACCCTAGATATCAGCATCCCACCCCCACCCACCATTAAGGAAACCACGGTAAAAAATTTCTCCAAAGACAACTTCATGCTTCTTAAGACAGAAGTGGCGAACTTCATGACACCCATGCAGATGGACAATACATTTATGACTGTTGAATCCTACACAAATGCACTCTATAAGCGCTTACACCAGTGCATGGATCGTGCTATCCCAAACAGAACCAAGACACTATCCTCCAAAAAAAGGAAGCCAATCTGATGGTCACCTGCCATAAACAAACTCTACAACAGAAGGAAGAAACTGTTGCAAAAGGGAGTAAAATCCCATGAGTGGAGGAGCTCCCTGGTCAGCCTCAGTAAGAAGCTGAGATCCCTTATAAGATCCTCCAAAGCAAGCTACGAAAACAAAACACTGATTGTAAGGGCAACCACAAAGCATTCTATAGCTATGTCAAGAATCTCAATGGCAACAGCCAGATCTGCCCTGAGTTACAGCACAATGCCACAAAAATTACAGAACCAACTGATATTGTTAACATCCTGGCAGATAGGTTCAGTGCTAACTTTACCCCACCCCCCACCCCCTAAAGGGCCCATATCTATACATGAAGAATGCAGAGTCCCTGTAATCACATCTATGCAGGTAAAAGCTGCACTCTCTAAAAATCAAAAAACACAGAATCCATGGGACCGGACAACATCCTAGGCTGCGTTTTACACGGACTTCAGAACGAACTGGCTCCCCACCTAAGCACCATGTTCAATCATAGTCTCATGTCAGGCTTTGTGCCCACTGAATGGTGCACAGCAACAGTTATCCTACTCCACAAAGGGGGAGCCACCACTGATCCTGGGAACTATTTCCCTATTAGCCTGATGAGCCTGGTCTGCAAGGCCATGGAACATATCATAGAACTCATAAACAAAGACATTGGTAACCTCCAAACTCTGGACCCCACCCAGTTCAGATTTGTGAAAGGTAGACAATGCCTTCTGAACCTGATTGACTTCTTTGAGGCAGTCACCAAAGCCGTAGACAAGGGTAAGGTGGTTCACACAGCCTATCTTGACCTCGCCAAGGCTTTTGACACCATCCCCCATTCTGGAATTATAGCTAAACTCACTAAACTAGGTATAAATCCCTATGTCACAAGATGGGTTGCCAACTGGCTCACTGACAGAACCCAAACTGTAAAAGATGCAGAGTCCAAACCTGACTTCAAACCAGTGACAAGTGGAGTACTACAGGGTTCAGTCCTAGGACCTCTCCTGTTTGGTATCTACTTCTCAGAAGTACAGGCTAACACAGAAGGCCTCTGGCTAATGAAGTTTGCAGATGACTGCAAACTAGGAGCCATAGTAAAGTCCCCAAATGATGTGGACATCCTATAGAAGGGCCTCACTGAGACAGATGCCTGGTGTCAGAGGCATGGCCTCAAGCTCAATGCCAAAAGTGAATTGTCATCCCCTTTGGTAAAAACTCTGTACCCATGAACTACCACATAAACGGCAGTCTACTTAATGCAGAATGTGTGATAAGAGACCTTCTATGTGGCACACAAAAGGGTTCTCATCCAGGAAAAAAGAGGTCATTGTTCCCCTCTACTCGGCACTCATTTGACCCGTTATAGAGTACAACACCCCTTTTGGAATGTACCTCACAAGACATCTGAAGCAGCTGGAAAGGCCTCAGAAGTACCTCACAAAGAGGATTACTGGCCTCAAACAGATGCCCTACACTGACCATCTCAAAAAACTCCAGTTTTACTCTGTAGCATATCGCCTATTCTGAGGAGATCTCTGCCTAACATATAAAGCTATGTTAAACCCAGAGCTGTTGGACATGCTACACCTAAAGAAATCTCAATCCCTCCGAGCTACACGCTCTAGGGACCTAACCCTTGTCACCACAATAAACAGGACATGCTGGAGGGATAGATTCCTGTCTTCCTATACTCTGGAACAAGCTACCCATCCATGTCAAGCAAAGTTCCTCATTAGCACTCTTCAAGAAAAATCTTGATCAGTGGATGGGAAATAGGAAATACACCCCGGGGATCACTTCTGTGGCTCTGCTCGACAGGGACACAGGAAATTAACTTTCTTGGGTGGCGCAAGCCCAGGGAACCTTGTTGGCTAGGCTTATTTAGGCCCTTGGGCCGTACCTACCTATGAACCTAAATCCTATTATTCAAATAACTTTTTGATTTTATAACAGCAATATTTACAATACGTTCATATTTTGAGCCCTTCTTCCCCTTTTGTTTTAGACTTTATCCAATTATCTTGAGCTAAGAGGTCGAGAGGTATGCAAACCTCTTAACTGCTGCTGCCGCCACTGCTTGATTGCTCTCACTCTCTCTCTCTAACACACGCATTCACTCACACATGCAGACAGAAACATAAACACACACTATTTTTTCTGTTTCATTTATTTTTTTACACTCACTAAACAGCAAAAGCACTGCTTAGCGAGTGTAAAATAATATCTCAATCAATCACTCTGTCACTCTCATACATACATACATTCTCACACACAGACATAAACACCCACACGCGTGAGCACACGCTCGCACGTACATACACACACACACACACACACACACACGCACGCACGCACACACACACACACACACTTTTTATTTATTTATTTTTTCTTTTACATTTGCTAAACAGCAAAAGTACTGCTTAGCGAGCATAATATAATTGCAGCCATTAGTTTTTTCCAGTCCACACTAAACAGCAGCTTGATATGCTGCCGTGAAGTGGCAGACTCATTTTTTTTTCTGGGCATTATCTGTAGATTAACACCCTGCTGATGTGATCTACAGGTCACCCATTATTTAAAGTCCAGTAACACCTATCTGCCTCTGCAGGATTCTTCAGATACTATTCTAAATATATAATTCTGCAGACAGATTTATTCTAAGCACAGAATTCAGTGACGATTCCAAACAGAATTGTACTTACAGCACTCTATACATGAAATTATACAGGCAGAATTCTAAACACAGTTCAACAGAAGGAGCTCCTAATGCAGACCTCTGCAGATATAGTTTTACATAAAATAGTTTTAAACTTGATAATGACATTCTGTGCATACAGTTTAACACACAGAATTACAAAAGGTAGAATCATACAGCTAGAATTCAAAACACTGAATTCTAAATATGAAATTCTGCAAATAGAATTTAAAAAATAGAATTTTACAGATAAAATTCTACAAAGAATTCTAAACACATTGTTTTACAGACACAACACTGAACACAAAATTCTATTGATAGACGTATGCATGTAAATACATACTTAACAGCATAATTTCTACCTTATACTGCACTTCTATCTCCATGAGTAGAATTAATTGTGAAAGCTAGCTGTTTGTATTTTGACCCCTGTCTGGAGCCTTAATCTTGTAGTTTTATTCATGGTTGAGGTAGAACTGTAAATGACTGCCAGATTTGTGCCTCATTTAGTATTTTGTTACAGCATTTTTCCATAAGCAGCATTACTCACAAATGTTTGCAGTATGGTTTCTTAGTATGTGGTGTGTTTGCAGTAATGGCAGTATTGTGAATTCTTCAACAGGATTTGTGCATCAGTACTTTTACAGCTGTTTATATTCCAATTTTGCTGCTAGAGCCTTATATTCTGCTTAACATTTACCTGCTTAAAGTTGCAATCCAATACCTTCTTGTTTACTTTGTTACTATTTTTTCCCTTGTTCTTTGTGTTTGACCAAGCCCCCCCACTGAGACATTACGCTAAAATGTCTGAAATTCTAAGCATAACTAGAGCTCCAATTTTGTCTTTATTTGATTGGATCCCTCTTTAGGAAATCTGCTTTTTGTGGCTTGAATTCTGCCTTAGTCCTCCCACCTTTTCTGTGCTTTTCCTGTTGTGTTTTTAAAAGCCTGTGTCTCTGGCTTCTGACCCTTATAGTAGTCAGACTTCCAAAGTCATGCCCTCCCCTCTTTCATTGCTGTTGTCTGCTGTGTAAGCTATTTAAATACGTTTCCCACTCATTGTTTTCCATACACCCATAACACTAACTGCGTACTCATTAACCCAGTACAGTTCTTGAATAAATTCTCTCTCTAAAACTACCCTACGAACTGAAACCTGTAGCTTAGTGTGGGTAAAACAAAGCCACTGCATGGAGAAAAGCTTAGAGCAGCTTGTTTGTATATTAAACAGCACTACAATCAAATCTTAGCACAATCTAACCTAGTCTAGTGCTAAACCCCAGAGAGACCACTCAAGGAGCCCTTGTATAATCCAGTGCATAACCTACAGTAGCCCATCAAAATACAGATATGGAAAACATAGCTGTACAGTTTCCAAATGTCTCCATAGCCAGCTTGGTAGATATGGGCATCCTGAGACAATGTAGAAATTGTCTCGTTCACAAACAGCCATTTAATCTTTAAAGAAACAAACATGGTATACGGGGGATGCACATACACAATTTCTCTGGAAACAAAAATCTTGCATACAGACAAGACATACTACATCTATCACAAATAGCATCTATCACACATGTAGACCAACTTTTGTGAAGGACAAAAAAGCAATCTTCCCAAACCTTAAAAACTTCTTAAGCCTATAAAAAGCAACACCTATCCTCAGCAATCTCTAAAGCACTCACCAAAGGCAACATCAAACACCACACATATGTCTACACTCAGTGAAGTCCCAAGAGCAATGCCCATTTATACATGCAAACTCATTACCCAGGACACTTGTCATAGGGGACTCCATTGTACAACACACAGATACCCCACTTACAAGACTGAACAAGAAGATAATGGCTATTTGCTTATCTCGAGTCATGATCTGCCAAGTTATGCACACACTCAAGTCACTACACTACAGGTACCAGTATAATTCTATCATAGTCCACGTGGGTGTTAATGACCTGATATGTACCCCTCTTGACTATAGGCACATAACTGCCTAAGGCACATATTCAGAGATCAGACAGGTATGTGCTTTGCATTGAGCCACATTCTACCTTCACCAGAAATGATGCAACAGTATGAACAAATGACTGACTTCAATAATTGGCTTAGTTTCTGGTATTTTTCCAGGGAGATTCAATATTTGTCAGCAGGGGAGGAGATGGCTGACAAACCATGTTGCTTTGCAAAGGTAGTCTTCACCTGCTTCCCCTGGCCTCCAAATATTGGCTAAAACTGTATTCACCCCTTTGCACCTTTTTTAAGCAATGCCAAATTGGCAAAACTACTGGCATAGCAAATAAAACCCTAAGAAACCTAAAGGTATTACTGATCAATGCTAAACAAAAAACTCCACACCCTACAACCTCTCCTCACTCTGGAGAACATATACATCTGTGCCATTACGAAGACATAGTTTAAATCTGCAGAAAGTTCTCTGGCAGTGCATGACTTCAGTGCCTTCCATATATTTAGACCATCAGCTGCACAGACAAGGACAAAAGGTGGAGGGAGTCTCCACCTACATTAGCAATAAGTATACCTCTAGGCCAGTTAACAGAATGATGCCCTAATTTACCCACATGCAAATCACCATAGACAAAGTCCCATACTATATGCTAGCAAGCTATAGGCCACCCTCTGTGTCCCAAAAATCCCATAGATCATACCTAGACCTACTGGAAGCACACACAATTAAACTGAATACTCTATTCATGGCAGACTTTAACTACCCCTCTATAGATTGGGAAACATGCACTGCCTCAAACTCGCAGCACGATAATTCATGAACTTTATTGACACAAATAGCCTTGACCATATAGTTCACACACCCATTAGATGTTCAAACATACTGGATCTGGTACTCACCAATATGGGAGAGTGCTGCACATACCCAGTGTCATATCCTGACTGGAGAGTTTAGACCACAACGCGGTCTCCTTCTAAATAAAAATCAACTCAGTAATCCTAGCAATTCCTGTAACAGTTAGGAACTATTCCAAAGCAAACTACATCCTATTAAGCAATAGTCTGTCAAAATTCAATGCTCCTCCTAGCCCAGAGTTCACAGCAACCTATGTGGAATTTTACACAGAGACCCTGTACAACCATCATAATGGCTGTATGCAGGCTGCTGTACCTACTAGAAATAACCCCAAAACACCTCTAAAACTAAACCACACTGGTGGAATCCTAACCTTGATAGGGTATATAACAAAAAGAAAAAAAAGTCATGGCTAAAATCAGGAAGAGATGCTCTCATAATGATAAGATTGCTTAATTAAACTAAGCAGGAAACTAAAAGCACTAATTAAGCCCAAGAAGACTAATTACGAAGTCAAGATAACCTCACAGGGTAAATACAGCCACAAGGCCTTCTACAGCTATGTCCATAACCTTAAGGCCTTCTACAGCTATGTCCATAACCTCAAAAGCAGCACATGGTAGTGTGCTGAACTGGTGGCCAGTAATGCCACCTTCGCTGAGCACAGTGACACAGTGAATCTGTTGGCTCACAAATTCAGCTCAAACTTTATCCCCACCTTACTCCCTCCACCTCCTTCCATGGAATACCTACTAGCATAACTCCCCCAACTATTAACAGGGAGCAGATCCTGGCGGTGCTCACTAATGCCAAAAACACAGCATAAATTGGCACAACAATTTCTCAGGATGACTTCTAAATAGCATAAAACATGACCTATCAGGACCACTTGAGTCACTTTCAACTATAGCCTCAAAACAAGCTTTGTACCATGAGAATGGGGGACTGCAACAGTTATGCCACTTCACAAAGGTGGACCATCAAGAAGCTAGCAAACTGTTCATTTCATATTTGTACTGAAGCAACTACATACATTCCCAAATACATGCTCCCAAGAACCTCTTTCTAAATCATCACATCTCCAACATAAGCCTTTTGTCTGTGGGAACATTTTTTTCAAGTCTCACAGGGGTATTTTATGCAAAAATTTACTTGGAAAATTTCTACATTTTCTCAATTTATTTACATACGAGGGATAAGACATATTTCCCCATACAACTCATCTGTAATATCTTTATGGAATTGTTCATTCCATCCTATTTTTAGTGTTATACTTTATTGTCTTATGAAATGTAAAATTGTCATATATGCTCTACTTATTACTCTTTTCTCATCTGCCATTTCTGCTCTGGTCTCAAGTATAACATCTATTTGTGATTTAAAATATATCTTCAATCAATCCTAGCATTAGATCTGTATATGCAAGTTGATCTTTCAATAATTCAAAAGGTTGTCTAGCCTAATTCATTTTATTACATTTTCTTTTATCATCTGTTCCCAAAAATCTCAGCTCTTTGCTCTTAATTTCCAAATGCTCATTGCATTTTCTTCTGTGTCTTTCTTATAGGTTCATAGGTTGGTACTAGGCTATTGGCCCTAGGGCCTATACAAGCCTAGCCATAACAATTCCCTGGATATTTCTTCCCAGAATATTTAATTCCCTGGACGCCTGTCTAGCAGAGTGACTGACGTGATCCCCAGGGAGAATTTCCTATCTCCCATCTAATCGTCAAGGTTCCTTTTGAAGAGGGCCAAGGAGGCACTCTGCTTGACATGTACGGGCAGTCTATTCCAGAGTATGGGGAGTCTCTGGGTCAGGAACCTATCCCTCCAGCATGTTTTGTTCATTGTGATGACAAGGTTTAGATCCCTGGAGCGTGTGGCTCTGAGGGATTGGGATTTCTTTAAGTGGAGTATGTCCAACAGCTCAGGCTTTGACATGGCCTTGTATGTTAAACAGAGATTGCCTCTGAGTAGACAATATGCCACAGAGTATAGCTGGAGTTTTTTTAGATGGTCAGCATAGGGCATCTGCTTTAGGCCTGTGATTCTTTTCTATATAAGACTTGCTTAACAGCTTTATTGTATATAAGGCTCCCACTGCATTGCTTTTTTATGGAACCTCTCACTTTTTTGAAAACTATTTCATCACCTTTGTTTTATGTATAATTTTATTTTGGAAAACAGGAAATTATTTTGCAGGCTATTCATCCCACTGAAGTGTCCATAGTTTGGATTTCTGTTTTTGTTGACTGGTTGTTTACTCCCATGCTCTTTCTCCTATCTTTATTTCTTTTATTTTGTCAGATTGTCTGGTGCCTAGGTTTTAAGTTTTTAATCCAAGTATGTAGACATCTCAAAGCAAAGTAAGATGCAATAACATGGAACAAAGTTCCACTTCTATGCATTATTTTGTGGAAGGAAGAACAGCATTTCTGTTAGCTCATGTTTGCAATGAAAAGTTATCTTCCACTCAGACTCTTGTCTCCAACCTGTAAGATTGTTCCGTTCCACCATAAAATAGAATTTCCTCCTTTAGCTGGTATGTCTGCAGTTTAATCAGTATAGGTCTTGGCTGGTTGCTTTCTCACTTTCAAATTAAGACTACTTACTCTATGTGCTTTTAATATTTTAAAAGCATTAAGAAGTCCAGTCCACATGCTGTTGTATTTTCTCATATTCTTTGCAGCCCTTCCCTTCAATTTGTCCTGGTATTGCTGTAAACCTTAACTTCTCTTTGTAACTTATTCTCAAGTTCAGCCAGTTTATGTGCCATTTGTTCATGTTTTAATTGCTGTTCCATCACTTTGCTTTCATCTCCTTTTCAGAAGCTTGCATACCAGTTATTTCCACTGAATGCCTGATTAAAACACTTTCTACTTCCTTCAGTCTTCTGCTATTTGTTTTTGTATATCCCAGCAGGGAACCAGTCATTTTAAACATTTCAGAGTGCATTTGGTCATTTTTTTTTATCTAGGATGACCATGGAATTCTCTCCTTCAGCTCCAACTGCCATCTGCTTTTTCTACCTCAGCTCAATGCTTTCAGTCCTCTTCTGAGATTTCACAGGCGTTCTCCATTTTACTATACATGTTCTCTTTTTTGTTGACCTTCTGGATGCCAGAGACTCTTCAGCTACCGATTTCTAGTAACAGTATAAGGCTTTTGTTGTTTTTTAAACAATTCTCAGCCCATAGCTTTGTTTTAAGCTGCTTACACTACCACCACCATTGTAGAATTCCCTACATTTAGAATTTCAAGCACGAAATAGAACAGACAGGATTCTAAAAGAACTCTGCATATAAAATTGTCAATACAGAATCTTACAGATATTATTCTACAGACAGAATATTGCAGATAGAATTCTAAGCAGAAAATTCAACAGATGAACTTGAAAACACAATTCTGCAGTGAAATTCTAATCCCAGAATTCTACAGTTACAATTCTATAGCTAGAAAGTACAGTTTTGTATCTACCATAAATGTAGATGTTCGAGTGTTCACCCTGCTGCAGTCATCGCACTTGGGTTATCCTGTCATCAGGCGGTCCCGCAGTCGGCCGGATTTCCAAAGTATTGGTCTGACGTCGGTTGCTGTCGCCTCATCCCTGACGTCAGTGCGCCAGGGGTACATATATTGTAACCGACGCCATTTTCTTCAGTTTTTCTTGCCCCAGATGTCAGGTGCCCCCAAAAAGGTGATTCAAATTAGTATCAAAAAGTGAGAACACTGTACAAACACAAAAATCCTTCAGCTCTAAGCAAATACATCAGTAAGGCATAGCAAAGATTTAGCCAGTAGATCAGAGGGGTTGGAGGGAGGGTAACCTGGACTGCAGCAGGGTGAACACTCGAACATCTACATTTATGGTAGGTACAAAACTGTACTATGTTCATCGCGTTACCCTGCTGCAGTCATCACACTTGGGTTGAGTCCCAAAGCTAAGGTAGGGTGGAGGCATTATAGAGGGTTAGAGGAGGCAATGAGGCCCTGCAGAACTGCAGTGGCGAAGTCTGCCCTGGACTTAGAATAAAGAGGTAAGTGATAGTGTTTGGTGAAGGTGTGTACAGAACTCCAAGTTGCAGCTTCTAAAATGTCCTTGGTAGGAACCCCCCTGAGAAAGGCAGTAGAGGTAGCTGTTGCCCTGGTAGAGTGGGATCTAATGGTAGGAGGAACTGGTTTCCGATAGATTCATACATTATAGATTCATAGAGTAGTATGATGGGTATAGCAGAATCGTATGCAATGGCCTATCCATTTAGAAATAGTTTGCTTGGAAATGGCCCTCCTTTGAGAAGCTGTAGCATAGGAAACAAAGAGCTGGTCAGTTTTTCTGAAAGCCTTAGTTTTATCCAAGTAATATCGAAGCTGCCTGTGAATGTCCAAGGAATGTAGGAGTCTCTCGCCTTTGTTCTGTGGATTGGGAAAGAAAGTGGGTAGATGGATGGTTTGATTTAAAGCTACACTGGAAACCACCTTAGGCATGAAGGAAGGATTAGTTCGTAGAGAAACTCTGTCTTGATGAAAAATGACGAAAGGTTCCACTGCCATAAGTGCCTGTAATTTTGAAACTCTCCTAGCAGAAGTTATTGCCAGGAGCAGGGCAGTCTTCCAAGATAGGAACTGAAGGTCTGCAGAAAAAGCTGGTTCAAAGGGAGGTAATGTTAGTTTTTCCAGAACAAAGTTGAGGTCCCATGTTGGTGTAGGAGCTCTTCTAGGTGGTCTAATGTTTTTTGCCCCTCTGAGGAACTGCCTTAGGAGTGGGTTTGAAAATAAAGGTGGATTTGTGTCGTAGTGAGCTGAAATAGCCGAAGCATGGATTTTAATTGAGGAGAAGGAAAGTCCTTTATGCAACATCTCAGCTAAATACTGCAGAATGTGAGGCATATGAGGGTGAGTTGTGTCTTGGCCTTTAGCTTGGTTCCAAGCAGAAAACCTTTTCCATTTGCCCGAGTAAGCCTTCCTGGTGCTTGGCCTCCTGGCTTCTAGAATAACATCCAGTACTGCTTGTGATAAAGGGGCTGGTTGGCTGCTTAATTGATTTGCCATGCAGCCAGGTTTAAGGTTTTGATCTGGCTGTGTAGAATCTGCTTGTCTTGCTGTGTGAGCAAATGAGGTATTTGAGGCAATATCCATGGTGGGTTGTGAGCCATATTCTTCAATAGTGGGTACCAGTGCTGGCGTGGCCAGTCTGGGGCTATGAGAATCATTCGAGGTTTCTCCTTTTTGACCTTCAAAAGTACCTTTGTGAGAAGAGGCAATGGAGGAAAGGCTTATGTTGTCAGGTTTTTCCAACTGATGGAGAGAGCATCCACTTTCCAAGCTTGATGGTGGAATGTTCTTGTACAAAATTTTGTCAGCTGGTAGTTTTGAGGACTGGCAAACAGGTCTATATTTGGTAGGCCCCATCTTTGAGTTATCATTGCAAATATTTGTGGGTCTAGCTTCCACTCGTGGGGATCCTTGATGTTTCTGCTTAGGTAGTCTGCCAATGTGTTTTTCTGTCCTGGCAGGAAGTGAGCTTGTAACTGGACTTGGTAGGTCAGAGCTGTGTTCCATAAGATCATTGCTTGCCTGCAAAGAGGGTAGGAACGTGTGCCCCCTTGTTTGTTTATGTACCACATTACTGTGGTGTTGTCCGTCTTTATTGCCAGTTGTCCAGGCTGTAGTAGATCCTTGAAGGCTGTCAGAGCTTTCTGTACAGCTAGCATCTCTTTTTGGTTTATGTGCAGTTTTCTTTGTTCTGCAGTCCATAGGCCTTGAATGCATTGCCCTGCCATGTGAGCCCCCCAGGCATAGTCTGAAGCATCTGTTGTGATAGTTTGTCTGGGTGGAGGCAAGGTGAAAGGCTGACCCTTGTTGAGGTGACATGCCTGTGCCCACCATAGAAATTCCTGTTGAAGGCAGGGAATGAGAGATATCACTGTGTCCAAGCTGTGGCTGTAGTGAGACCATACGCTTTTTAGGTACCATTGTAATTTCCTCATATGCAGTTTTGCAAATGGTATTATCAGAATGCAAGATGCCATGAAGCCCAAAGCTTGCAGAATTTTCTTGCAGTTAATTGGGTCTTTGTTGCCATTGTTTTGAAATATTGAGTCAGTTGTAATTGCTTGTCTGGTGTAAGATAAGCCTTCTGGGCCATTGTGTCCAAGCTGGCACCCAGGAATGTCATTTTTTGTGAGGGTACTAGTTTTGACTTCTTTTCGTTTACTGTGTACCCCAGACAATTTAGTAGATGCTTCACAAAAGCCAGATGTTGTATGAGAATGTCTTTTCTTTCTGCTTGGATGAGTCAGTTGTCCAGGTATGGATATATTTGAATTCCTCTTTGTCTGCAGTATGCAATTACTGGTGCCAGGCATTTTGTGAATACTCTGGGCGCAGTAGATAAGCCAAAGGGCAGTGCAGAGAATTGATAATGGGTTGAACCTGCAATGAAACAGAGGTATCTTCTGCAACTTTGTCTGATAGAGACATGCAGGTATGCCTCTTTGAGGTCCAACGTTACCAGCCATGCTTCCTTGCCCAACATGGGAAGTAGCTGCTGTAGTGTTAGCATCTTGAATTTGGGAACTTGTAAGTAAGTGTTTAGAATTGAAAGGTTCAGAATTGGTCTCCAAGCATTTTCTTTCCTGGGTACTAGGAAGAGTCTTGAGTAAAATCCTTGGCCTTGCTCTTGAGTTGGTACCCTTTGAATGGCTCTCATGGCCATGAGAGCTGTAATTTGTTTTTGAGCCTCTGCCCTTTGATTTTGTGGCAGGTTTGGCATTCCTCTTTTTATTGGCAAGGTGTGAAAGTGGAATCTGTATCCTCATAAAATTATGTCTAGGACCCATTTGTCCTTTGTGACCATGTGCCAGTTGTCTACAAATAGTGCTAGTTTTTCCCCCCAGGGGGGCTGACAAAAGTGCTTTGTTTGGCCAGCTGAGGTGCAAGTCATTGAGTTTGCCTTCTGGTGGGTTGAGATCTGTCTTATCCTCCCTTCTGGGTTGGAGTGGCTCATTGGTGAGGCTTATACTGAGCTTGTGGTTGTCCTCTACCCCTTGGGCACTTGTATTTACTCCTCTGAGGCCTGTCAGTGGCTGGAAAGGACCAATTTTTGGTTGGCCAGTTTCTGCTGAAGCGAGGGGGTTGTACCTGTAGGAAATCTTTGACTGTCTGCATTGATTTTGCCTTATCTTCCATTTTCTTTAAAACTTCTTCTGCTTTAACACCAAAAAGAACATCCTGCTGCAAGAGAGCATCTAGTAGTTTTGCTTTAACATGTTCAGGCAGACTTTGTTCCTTTAACCAGGCATGCCTACGTATAACTGATCCAGTGACAGCTGCTCTGCAGGAGGCCTCCAAAGAATCAAATCCACATTGTAAGGTATGTTTGCCCACCTGCTCGGTGGCATGCAACAAATCCTGTACTTCTTTCAATTCAGTTTGTTGAGGAAGGGTTGTTATCTTTTGTTTTAACTGAGAGATCAGAAATTGCTGATACTTAAGCATATGAAATTGACAGTTTAGAGCTCTCATAGCTAAAGTGGCTGAGGTGTAAACTTTTTCCCCCCATCTGTCTAGTGCTCTTGAATCCCTTTCAGAAGGTACTGGATTTTTAGCCATGGAAGCCTTAGCCCCCTTGGGACCCTGGGAGATAGTCTCTGGGTCAGCTACTGGGCTTTTGTAAAGAAATTTATGGGAATCAGGTACTCTGTAGTATCTGTCAGGCTTGGCCGGGGCAGGAGGCAGAGAGTCAGGGTTGAAACTGGATTCTAAATAGACATCATCCACAATGTCCAAAACAGGAGGGATGGCTAGAGGTCTGTGTTGGGGGAGTAAAAGAAACTCTCTGAGCCTTTTCTTGGAATCAGAGTAATCCTGACCTTCCCAGTGAAAATGTTCCCTCATATTGTGTAAAGTTTCCCCAAAAGAGTAGTCTTCTGGAGGGGAAGCTGAGGGAATAGAGTCCTCAGCATCAGAATCTTCATAAGGAGAGAAGGAATAGTCTTGGTCTTCAGAGGAATCCGAAGAAATAGACAGTTGTTCAGAGGAAGCAGATTCTTCCTCCTGTCTAGGCCTTTTGTCAGGAGGAGGCTGGGAACCCCTGATAAGAGAAATCAGATCTTCAGCCATCTTGAGCATCTGTTTCTTAGGCATAGGGCCTTGAACAGGAGACTGAAGTGAAGCCTTTTTAGATTTGGAAGGAGTCTTCGATTTGGAAAACGGTTTGACTGTAAGAGTCGTCGGTCTGAAAACACCTTCAGAAGGCGATGGTGTTTCAGAAGTACCGACGTCCTTGGGAGGTAAGTCGTCGGTAGGGCCTGAAGTAAAAGGCTGCGTCGGCCTAGTACATTCCGTCAAAATATCCGTAGTGGTCTTGGGTTCCTCAACTGCGGTAGTCAGAGGTTGTGTCGGAGCCTCACTGATAACCGAAGGACCGGAGACCGGATCAACCGAGGCCTCGGAATTGGGCTTAGGCCTGGGCTGTCGATCTTTATCCCTGCGTTTTTTGTGCACGCCAGTAGTTGGTAGCTCCGACAGCATATTACAATTAAATTTTCTGCCAAAAAAGTGTTGTGCGAAATCAAATTGTCTTTTAATACTACGTTTATTAAATCTAGCACAAAAACGACAATAAGTGACGTCGTGATCAGGGCCTAGGCAGGGTATGCAATAAGAATGAAAATCCTTATGAGGTATTTGCTTCCCACAAGAAATACAATTGTTAACTTTTTCTGACATCGGACTGAGGCAAGAAAAGTTTCCCCAACGGAGTACTTAGCTTTATAGAAGACTTCGGTCTGAAATTCGAATTTGAAAATCTCAGGAGTCGGCCGACCGGCACTTACGAACTGTTTCTGCTTTGGGCACCACGCGGCAAGAAAGACTGAAGAAAATGGCGTCGGTTGCAATATATGTACCCCTGGCGCACTGATGTCAGGGATGAGGCGACAGCAACCGACGTCGGACCAAGACTTTGGAAATCCGGCCGACTGCGGGACCGCCTGACGACAGGATAACCCAAGTGTGATGACTGCAGCAGGGTAACACGATGAACATTTCTACAGATATAAAAATAAGCAAATATTCCACAGAAATAATTATAAACAAAAAGTTTTACTGACAGAATTCAATAGGTAAAACATAAACATGGATACAATTTTAAACACAGAATTCTACACACGGCACTAAAAAAATACATTTCTAAACATATACTTCTACAAATAGAAAACTAAATACAGAAATCTGAGCAGTAAATTCTTCTGTTTACAGAACACAACATTCTGCAATTAGAATTTTAAAGATAAAATCCTAAACATAGAATTTTAGAGACAGAATTTTTTAACAAGCAAGTCTAAACCATATTAGACAAAGAACTGTACAGATAGAATTTTACAGACATAATTATACAGGTAGAATTCTAAACATAAAATTGTATAAACAGTCCTTCAGACAGAATACAAAACACAGAATTCTACAAATTGAACCCTCCTCATATACTTCGAAATGAAATCACAAATCTACTAAGAAAACACAAAGAAAAGCACCTGCAGTGAACTTTAACACATGTTTAATCAATCATTTAGCACTTTTGTCCCTCTTTTGATGGACTTGTTCAGAATAATAAAGAGAAAAAAGTGCCAGCTTTTATAACAATGTAAAAACCATCTGGCAATTTAATTAAAACTAATTAACTTTTAAAGACCCCTCCTTTTTTTGCAGCACCAAATATTCCCAACCAGTCGCTCATTCATTTAAAATAGAAACTTTTTAGTTGTTAAAAAGCATTAAAAAACAATTATTACAATCAGCAATACATAATTTTTAAAACAATTTAAATGGCAAACATTGACTTCAGTTTCAAGTAACTTGCTATAGAAATAAATTCATTTAGACTGGGGGTATTCCCTGCATTACATCTAAACTGCCATCTTAGTTCTTTATACTCAAGGTACAAGTCCAATGGTCCACCCCTTGGTCTCATAGTAACACTGTCGATAACATTAAATGTAAAGGAATGTGATGGAAAAATTTCTATATGCTTGTATAAGGCATTATGTTCATCTTTTTTGCCAATGTCATATAAATGTTGATAAATTCTGTTCCTAAACTGCCTAAGGGTTTTTCCAATGTAAAATCCTTTACACTGCTGGCATATTACCATGTAAATCACCTCTTTACTGTGACAATAACATTTCCTTTTCAATTTTATGGTTCAAAACCCATTATTGTAAACCTCAGAGCCTTCTAAAATATTCTTACACTTGGAACAGTGGCCACATTTAGTCATTCTCCCCTCTATTACATCATCTGGGTTTCTTTCCATCATAGATTTAAAATACACATCTTTCTGGTAAACTTGACATGGCCTTGTATATTAAGCAGAGATCGCCTCGGAGAAGATGATATGTGACAGAGTATAGCTGGAGTTTTTTAAGGCAGTCAGCAAAGGGCATCTGTTTTAGGCCTGTGATTCTTTTAGTGAGGTATTTCTGCGGCCTTTCCATTTGTTGCAGATGTCTTGAGAGGTACATACCAAGTGGGGAGTTGTAGTCTATAATGGGTCTAATGAGGGATGAGTACAGTGGGACAATAACCTCCTTTTTTTCTGGATGAAAAGCCCTTAGTGATGAGGTGTGCCACACAGAAGGATTTCCTGACTGTTGTGGCGATGTGGTTACTGAAGGTGAGACCACTGTCCACCTGTGTCCCTAAGTCCCTTATCACACTT
The DNA here is from genome assembly GCF_019279795.1 of Protopterus annectens. Classification (NCBI taxonomy): domain Eukaryota; kingdom Metazoa; phylum Chordata; order Ceratodontiformes; family Protopteridae; genus Protopterus; species Protopterus annectens. Next base: position 15,075,486 of record NC_056746.1, read on the forward strand.
TTGGTGTTTAGTGTACTGCCACCTATGTGGTAATTCACGAGTACATGTTTTTTCCCAAAGGGGATAACTATAAATTTCTTGGCATTGAGCTTGAGCCCATGGCTCTGGCACCAAGCATCTGTTTCTGTAAGGCCCTTTTGTAGAGTATCCACATCATTTGGGGATTCAATAATGGCTCCCAGTTTGCAGTCATCTGCGAACTTTGTTAGCCAGCGTCCCTTAGTCTTGGCCTGTACTTCAGAGAAGTAGATGCCAAACAAGAGAGGTCCCAGGACTGAACCCTGAGGTACTCCACTTGTCCCTTGTCTCGAGCTGGATTTGGAGTCAGCTACTTTTACAGTGTGGGTTCTGTCAGTAAGCCAGTTGGCAATAAGTTCCATGATAATACATTCCATGGCCTTGCAGATCAGGCTTGTCAGACTGATGGGGCGGCAGTTCCTGGGATCCAAGGTGGATCACCCCTTGTGGAGTGGGATAACTGTAGCTGTGCGCCACTCAGTGGGCAAGAAGCCTGAGTTGAGGGTATGATCAAACATGACACTTAGGTGAGGTGCCAGTTCATTTTGTAGTTCATGTAGTACACAGCCCGGGATGTCATCTGGTCCCATGGATGCTGTATTCTTAGCTTTGGAGAATGCATTTTTTTACCTGTGTGGCCGTTATTACTGGAATTTGGCAATCTTCCGGTATTGAGATGGGCAATTTAGGGGGTGAGAGGGGGGTGAAGTTGGCACTGAATCGATCTGCCAGGATATTGGCAATATCCTTGGGATCAGTATATTTAATGCCATTCTGTTGTAGCTCAGAGCAGATCTGAGCATTGCCATTTAGATTCTTGGCATAGTTATAGAATGCCTTGTGGTTGTCTTTGGAATCTTTGGCAATTTTATTTTCACAACTAGCTTTGGAGGATTTTATGATGGATCTCAGCTTCTTACTGAGGCTGGTGAGGAAGTTTTTTGCATCCTGAGATTTTCCTCTTTTCTGTAACAGTTTCTTCCTTCTGTTGTATAGTTTATTTATGGCAGGGGACCACCAGATTGGCTTCATTTTTTTGGAGGAGAGCATCTTGGTTCTATTTGGGATGGTACGATTCATGCATGAGTGGATGTGCTCGTACAGTGCCTTAGTGTAGGACTCAGCAGTTGAACTTTCAGTTCCCGTCTGCATGGGTGTCATGAAGTTTGTCACTTCTGACTTGAGTAGCATGAAGTTGGCTTTGAAGTTGGCTTTGGAGAAGTTTTTTATGTAGGTTTCCTTACTGGGGGGTGGGGGTGGGATGTGGATGTTAAGGGTGATTAGCTTATGGTCTGACCTGACCAACGAGGGGGTGACCATAGGTGTGGCGCATCGATTTCCCATGTTGGTAATGACCAGTTCTAGGATATTGGAACCCCTGGTGGGACTATGGATTAGTTGATCCAGGGCATTGGAATTTATGAATTCCAAGAACCGTTGGGCAAAGGTGTTGGTACACGAGTAGTTTTCCCAGTTAATGGCAGGGTAGTTGAAATCACCCAGTATTAGGGTGTTTGGTTGTACATTAATATTTTCCAGTATGTTTAGAAAGGTGCAGTGAGAATCTTGGGGCATGGTGGGGGATCTGTAGCAAGCTACAATTTGGATTGCAGACTTACCTAGTGTTAGTTGCATCTGGAGAATTTCAGACGCATTGTGTTGGGCAACTAACCTGGTGGTGTGAATATCCTTGGTGAATATGGACACTCCTCCACCTTTAGTGTTTCGATCCTGGTTTGGTGGCCGAAAAGTGTGGTAAGAGTTGTAGCCTGGTATTGCAGGGGTACTCTCTGGAGCCTTGAACTTTGTGATTGCATTTATGCGAACCCGCAGACATGCATTCAAACATTTTTTGATCGGCCATCTACCGGCTGACCAAATGCGTGTATAGCATTTGACATGCAACATTCTAAAAGCACAATCTCTTGACATAATTCTAAATACAGCAGTCCACAAAATAGAATTCTACAGATTAAACTCTGAAATAGATAATTCCATGGGCACAAGAATTCAAAACAGTACTGACAGATGCTTACGGATATCATTTTAAACACCGATCTTTATATGAATTGTTCTAATTACAGAGTTCTACACATAGAAATGTAAAGATTGATTTTTTTAGATCGCACTTCTCAGACAGAATTTTAAATTGAATTTTCATATAGATTTATACAGATAGACATTTTGTCTCAAAATTTTACAGATAAATATAATATTCTTCAGATAGAATTGTGCTGACAGAAATCTAATCACATCATTTTAGAAGTAGAATTCTACAGACACAATTCTGAATGCACAATTATACATATACCCAGGGATTCAGAAAGGCTTATCATGATGTGGAAGCTTTATCTCCAAAGGTTTCCACATTGTGGTAAGCCTTTTTGAATTTTATCTCCTGTTATGGGTTCCCCTCATGAGAGCCTTAGTGTGGACAGTGGTCTCATGGAAAAAGTCACATGGTAGTGCAGCAGTCTGGAGGAATGGTTAATGATAATTAACCATACGTTCTTCCCCAAAAATGTACACAGAGCCCACTTTCTTTGGATGAGAAATTCAGAAAATTGCTCAGTAAATACAAATTTAACTCTAGGAGGGAAAAAGTGACAGTTGCGTTTTGATGGTGGTCATCCATTCACTTGTATGAGAGCACTTATGGTGCAGGTAAGTCCAGCAAAGCCATTAGACTTGGGGGGAGGTGTCAGGTTGGGTATGTGTTTAGGAGGGTGTGTGTGTGTGTGTGTGTGTGTGTGTGTGTGTGTGTGTGGACATGGATACCTGAAGATATGTATTTGTATGTGGGGTACCTTTACTAATGCAATGCATGGGCTTCTAGGGAGAACACTAGTGTGGTCATGATTGGCAGTACAGTGTTTGATTCAGAGACATGGTAATGAGCTGCTAATTAAGTGTTTTTCTGTATGGCCTCACCATGTTTTCAAACTGGAATTTATATTGAGATAGATGCTCAACTCATGTTAGGCACTTAACATGGATGAGAGAAATTCTCTGGATCCTGCCCACAGAATTTTAAACTACAGAGTTCCACATATGGAATTCTATGAACAGACTTCTACTGACAAAACAGTGAAAACAAACTTCTGCAGATATAATTTTAAACAACCAGTCCTGCAGATGACATTTTAAATACAGAACTCTATGGAAAGTAATCCACAAATAGAATTCCAAATTTAGAATTCTACATATAAAATTCTGAACATGGAATTCCACAAACAGAATTGTGAAGACAAAATTCTACCAGTAGATACTGAACCAATAACTCTATAAATATATTTCTACAGATATAATTCTAAATACAGAACCCTACAGAAAGAATTAAAAACACTAACATCTACAAACACGTCTACAGCCACATTTCTGAACATAAAAGTCTACAGATATAGCATTCTAAACACAGAAGTCTATACACAGAATACAAAGAACAGTATAGAACTGACATAATTCTAAGAAAAATTCCACAGATAGAATCTAAACATCATGTTTTGCAGCTGGAATTTTAAACATAATTCTACACAAACATTTCACCAGTATAAATGTATATATACAAAATTCTGCAGATAAAAATCTGAACGCAGAATTTTACAAATAGAATTCTAAACAGTGAATTCCATAGACAACACACTAAAGAAATTTAGATGTTTACTTCAAAATGCAAAATTCTATACATAGAAGTCTAAACTAAGAATTCTACAGATAATAAAATAGAATTGAAATCTAAACAAAAATTCTAAATACACAATTCTGCAGATAAAATTCAAAGCAGAATTCTAAAGACTAATATCTAAACACAGTATTCTACAGCTAAAAGTCTACATAGAGTTATAAACAAAGAATTCTAAAAACAGAAATCTACACATGAAATTCAAAACACAGACCTTGGGATTCAGACACATTGTAGTATGAGAATGTGCACACACAGCAGCCACATGCCAGAAAGGGGCTATTCAGAGGCACATATATTTTGACCCTAAAAGGCTATGAAACACTGCAGCCTGCATAATATGAAAACGACCATATAATGACATGGAAATGAGCAATGCTATTATGATAAGGGTAATGGCAAGTACAAATGATGGTAAACAATATGGTGTTACAATTCAGAAATATATACATTTCATACAATGAGATGCTACTGCCAGAGTTACTCACAGCAGTAAAATCCTGGAGTTAAAGGAGAAAGACCACAACAATATGTATGATACAGCCACTACATTATTAAGTATGTATGTGAAAGAGGCCGTTCACACTGAGGGTAGTCACAGAGGAGAAAATCATAGCCCTTGGTCCTGCCGAGTCATCCATCCAGACCTACCACACCATGCCTTTCATAGCACAGAAACAGTGGACTGCAGCATCTAGATACAGGCACCACGCAAGAGCTGGTTGAAATGTGTCACCCTCATATTCATGCATGTTGCATGTGTGGAGTACCGATTCTTAACAACCATATGTAGCAGTGCTATTTACTGTCAGACAGAACCTAGCTGCCATGGTAACTGACACACAGGAGATCCTCACATTATGCATTTTAATACCAATACCGAAGATTGGTCTATTCATATAGTGTGCACAAAGCGGTGGCATAACCTGTTTTCCCTGATGTACAGAGAGTTACTGATTGCATCCACATTGCAATAATGACCAGACCTGGGCCACAGGGGCATGATGCACTATGGACACTACTACAGAGCAGGAGGGCATATAGCAGGCATGGTATGCATATAATCATACATATTTTCCATTTTCCCACCTTATGGCCATGCAAGTGCCACTTCAAGCTGGTACACTGATGTCATTTAACATTATAACAGTTCTGTCCCATGGCACATATGCTACTTTACAGTGGTTGCCCACTATCTGTTGGCAGCTGCCTGTCATGCCACCGCTTGGTTTATTGCTGTGGTACACCTCACTGTACCATATGCATGTTGGGTTGCAAGCATACTGACACTATCCACATGCACATGACTTGTCTTTGTTCCTGTCCCTTGCAACATACCCAGAAGGGCATACCACACACAATTTCAATTGCTTCTCATGGCCAGCTGCACCATCTGGACATTGCAGTGCACTCCAATGCTAAGGGTACAATGCTAATGCACCCTTGAGCACACATCTTCCAATGTCAATGTTTGAAATTCTATAACTAGTCAGCATTATGGACCCTGGTACAGTGACATACCTAGCAGTTGTTTAGTCCACCTGAAGTTATCTGTATGGCTGATCATCAGACTTTAATTACACCAATAATGTTATGAGATGATGACATTTTTTATTTGATGTTTGATATCCTACTTGTCTGAGTTTATGTTATTTTATGCAGCATCTGTCACAGCTGTGCTTGTGGTACAGCAGCAGTCCCCACCCTGCTATCTCACCCATCCATATGCTGCTGGGTCAGCATCTGCTTCCAGGTCTGCCTCTTAGTTAGGTGATAGAGATACTGTGAAGGGGTGACCTGAAGGTTGTCACCAGCGGCCTCTAGTGATCAATCACTGAAGGGGAGCACTGTAATTCTTTCTGGTGATGCCAACACAGCTCATTACTTAGCAGGAGATGGAGGAGATGATGAAGGAGTTAGTGGAACATCAGCTTGTCCCCTCCATTATTTGCCTGGCAGTGGCTTGTGTGCCATCTGAGGCAGGACCTAGCAGGAAGGGCAGTCATGGTGGTACCTGACATCTTCCTGGGTCTAGCTCAGACAGTGTGATTAGAAACTGGGTTTTCACCCTATACCCCATCATGGTGTTTCCCTTCTTTGTGCCCCCTCCATTACATATTTGTTGTCAAATACTTCCCATCACCACTTGCCTTGTTAATAAGGCATATATATCCATTGTCATCTCTCTTCTGTTTCAGCACCTTCCCTGTCTGTCTTTATGTTATGTTTGTGTAGCCCCACCCCATACCTCTGCTCTCTTTTTATCTCCTGACTTCCCCTTACATCATTCCCCATCTACCTTTCTTGAGAAAAATGGGCACTTCCGAAATAAATGCAATCTTCCTTTCCCTCCTCACTCCTACACTTTTCGTCCCTTTGTACTTGTGAATGTTCCTGTGCTTGTTCTTTCCCATTGATGAGTTTTCTATGCTTTATTTCATATCCATTTTAATGAATAAAACTCCATACGTACATTACTGTGAGCTACATATTGTGGCTTACAACTGTTCTTGTAGTGCCATAAAGTTGCATGTGTGCAAGTGCATAATTGCATACATGCTTACTACTGCCATTACAAAATTCTCAAACTGTGCTCACAAAACTCCTTGCTCTTTCCACCAGCACACCATTTATGTGAACAGATTGCTTAATTAGATAATGTTTTGAGACTCTATATTCCTTGTTCATATGCCTGCCATCTTCTAAACAAAAAGTCTGTAGCTAGAACTTAAGACATACAGGTCTATAGTTGGAATTTTACAGACATGATTTAAAAAACAAAAATCTGAACACAAAATTCTGCAGATAAAATTCAGAGCAAAATTATATAGTTGCAAATGTAAAACAACAACTAGAATTCTAACAGAGAATATTAAGAGGGTTCTACTGACAGAATAAAAAGCACATAATTTTAAACACAGAATTCTACAAATAGAACTTTAAACACAGACAGAATTCTAGTCACAAATTCAATAGATATACTTATGCCTGCAGTATTATAAAAACTGAATTCTAAATACTGAGTTCACAAGTTACATTGCTACACAAGGAATCCAACAGCTAAAACTCTATAGATAATTCTAAACATAAAATTAAGCATCTCGATTTATATGCACACAATGATAAATTCAGAATTGTAATGAAAGAAATTTGGAGACAGTTCAAAACACGGAATTCTAAGCAGAGAATTCAACAGACACAATTTCAAAGTGATCTAACCACAGAATATAAATACAGAAATGTAAATAGGTCTATGAAAAGAATTTTGCAGATAAAGTTCTAAGTAACATATTATAAACAGAGACTTCTACTGATAGAATTCTAAATGCAGACATCTACAGCTACAACTTTAAACACAAAATTCTACAGGCAGAATTCTAACCACAGAATTTTACAGCTGGGCTTGTAATCCAAAGTATTAGTCTCAAAACACAAAATTTTGCAGATGGAATTCTAACTATACAACTTCTAAACAGAATTCTTCAGACATAATTGAAAATAGGATTCTACAGTTAGCACTCTAAAGATAGACGCCTACAAATATAACCATACAGATTAAATTCTAAGCACAGGATTCCACACATAGAATAATGTAGAAAACTGTTGTTGTTTATCTTTCGGCTTTTCCCGGTTAGGGGTCGCTACAGTGGAACTCCGGTCTGCTAATGATTGGCAGTAGATTTTTATGGTGTTGAGGTGTCAGCCCGATGCCCAACCTTTAACGAAGGCACGCCCATTTACGCATGCCTTTCGAACGCCACCCACAACCGCGGGGAGGACATGCAGACTCCACACAGAAGGCACTCCCTGCACTCCAGCCGAGAATCAAATGGGAGAACCTCTTGCTGTGAGGCAAAAACGCTGTCGCTGCACAAGTGTAAAATTATACAAGAAGAACTGTAAGCACTGAATTCTACTTACCATCTTAAAGACAGAATTCTACAGAGAGAAATCAGAACATAACATTCTACAGTTAGAATTCTATACACAGTATTGTACATATAGTAGTCAGAGAAATACACAGAAAGAGCTATAGGGGTAGAATTTTGAAAAAAAAAAAAACTCAAAAAAATTATTTCTGAATGCAAACATATAAAACATAGAATTCCAGACATAGTCTTGTGTGTGTCCAGTATTAATAATCACATCTCATTTGATAAATTTGCAATTACTAGACCCCAAAACACTGAAAGCCTTGGCAGGCTATAGTCTAAATGGTGTCACCCTAATGTTGAATTTTTTCCTGGGGACAAAACCAACTGCATCCATCAATATGGAGGGCAGGCCCCAACCCCATGAAATTGGTCATTGTCTGATCAATTTTACCATGGTAAACAAATTGAAATCTGGAGGATCCCTACATTAACACTTTTTTGTTGTTTCTTTATTATTTTATGAAGTTCACTTATATATATATACACACACACACACGCACACATATATATATATAACCCCATGAAATTGGTCATTGTCTGATCAATTTTACCATGGTAAACAAATTGAAATCTGGAGGATCCCTACATTAACACTTTTTTTGTTGTTTCTTTATTATTTTATGAAGTTCACTGATACATATATATATATATATATATATATATATACACACACACACGCAAACATGCACACATATATATATATATATATATATATATATAGAGAGAGAGAGAGAGAGAGCTATTCAGTAGATCAAATCACCATAAAATCAAAATTTAAATTAATGAGATGACAATATTGCAATTTCAGAAAAATGAACATTTAACACTTGGAAACTGGTAAGAACGAAAAACCAACTGCACTTGCCAGACACCACAGGGAGCTTGTGAATGGAGATCGCTGTGTACTGACAAAAACATATTCTTCATTTAAAAATTAGATTTAACATTAAAATTTACCATTTTAAATGTTTTTGTAGTGAGAGCAAGCTTCCTGCACCCCCACAAATTTTATATATATATATATATATATATATATATATATATATATATATATATATATATATATATATATATATATATGTATATATATATATATATATATATATATATATAGATATGTATATATATATATTAACTTTGAGATCACACTACAGTGGAGAAAATGGTAAACTTACTGATCCTCACTGTACTGCAATCTGCATTCGGAAATTTTGAAAAATTTTTAAAATTTTTAAATCCAGTGTTTAAATGGAAAATATGTTTTTGTCAGTACACCACAATCTCCAGTCATAAGTTCTGTGTGGTGTCTGACATGGGAAGTTGTTTTTTCATTCTTACCAGTTTCGAAATGTTAAATGCTCATTCTTCTGAAATTGCAATCTTCTCATCTCATTAATCTAAATTTTGATTTTATGGTGATTGCTTTTTCAGTCTTACCAATTTCAAAATGTTAAATGTTCCATCTTCTGAAATTGCAATCTTCTCATCTTGTTAATGTACATTTTGGTTTTATGATGATTCGATCTACTGAAGTCGATCCATATATACATATATATATATATATATATATATATATATATATATATATATATATATATATATATATATATATATATATATATATGTGTGTGTGTGTGTGTGTATACACACAGCAACTCTTACACTGCATAAAATCAAAGATGAGAAAAGTACTACATGCATCTTCTCACTCTTCTCATAGTCTGCCAATACAGGCTGTTTGCATTCTATTCAGTTCAACATTTAGAACACAGCTGTAGTAGGCAAACAGTGGGGCTCACATCTTAAGACAGAATTCTTAACACAGAGTCGTTTAAAGAATTTTATAAACAGAATTTTAAACACAGATAGAATTCCAAAAGTAGAATTCTAAGCAGCATTCTACAAATAGAATTTTAAACAAATAATTCTACATATAGAATTCAAAGCACAAAGTTCCACAGATAGAAGTCTACTGATAAAATATTAAGCTCGGAATTCTTAACATAACATTCTATAGGCAAAATTTTGACACATAGAACTCCAGACTTCTACAGACAGAATTCTACATACACACTTCTGAATGCAGAATTTTACAGGCAGAATCCTAAGAAAATCAGTTTTAAAAAAGCTCATTTGAATCAGGAAGAAAGAAAACTTATGGGCAGACTTATGATTAATAGGGAAATACAAGTCATGAAATCTGATAAGGGAGGTGGGGTAATTTTATTTGACACTATTGCCTATATTGGAAGAATGTATGATATTGTACAAAATGATGAAGTTTACTGTGTGGTTTCACATAATGAAATTAATATTGCATATCGAGGAATTGATTTGTTTTTAGATAGGGAGACGCATATTGAGTATAAGGAGTTATACTGGCAATTGAAGTTAAATGCCACTACACCCCATGGGATTAACAACAATACTTCTATTATCCCAGTCTTAAAACTATGGGCAGTGAAGTTATAATTTTAAAATCTTATAATTTTATGTTACTTGGTGATTTCCATTGGTTTAAGTAGTATTCTTATGTGCTTTTTAAATGTATTCAAATATCTATATTTTTTTACAAATAAAGTATTAATCAAAACATACTTATTTAAATATATTTTGTTTTTTAAATCACATTTACATAATGTGCATTTATATATACAATAAATATTTAATAATATATACATATATATTTATTGTGATAAGAGGTGGAAGAGTTTTTTTTTGCTAATTGTATTTATTTATATAGTGTGTTTTTTCTTCACTTGCCTTTTTACTGTATATTATGGTGTTAATGCATTTAAACCATTTAGTTACATTTGGTCATGTGATCTAATTCATCTAATCAACTTTACTATAACATCTAGCCTACTTGCATTCTAACTTAGGTTCTGATGGTCTCATTTTGTATAGGGACAAAAGCACATTTTTACTGCATTAACGTGTGCTTGACTTTTTAAATTTTCTTTTTCACGTGAGCATTGTGCTGAATAAACTGGTTTCTGTTAAACGTATCTGGTAGAATAACCTTATTTGAGTGGACCACCTTTAGATTCCTTGGTCAGAGGTTATTTGTTTCAGTGAAATCCTTGAGCCACATTCTTTTGTTCTTGGTTTTAGAGATTATTCCTAACATTGTATAACAGCATGTGATATTTAATTTTTGTCCTTTTTGTGTATATATTGTAAATATGTTAAATTTATAAAATACTTCTTTTAAAAAATAATTCTACAGATATCTAGGCGCATATTTCTAATGATAGAATTCTGCAGGTAGAATTCAAATGCTGAATTCTGAAAAATGGAATTTTGCAGATAGAATTTTGAACCCAAGATTCAGAATACTAAACATGGAATCTGAACTCTAAGAGTTAGAATTTTAAACAAAATCCTACAGATAGAATTCTAAATGCAATTCTAAACAGAGAAATCAGAATTGATGATTTTGCAGATAGAATTCTCCAGGCAGAATTTTAAGTGCAGAATTCTATATATTCAGTTTTTTTTCAGATATAATTCTAAGCACATAACTCTACATAAGTAATTCTAAGCGCAGAATTCTACAGATCAAATTATAAACACAGATTTCTACGGACATAATTACCCAAATGAAATTCTACAGATAGAATTTTAAACATAAAATTATGCACACAGATTTGTACAGACAGAATTCTGCAGATAGAATCCTAAGCAGGTAAATGTACTGCAATACTTTGAAATACTCAATTCAGAATAAAAAACTGCAGGTAGGTCTGTACAGGGTTCTACTGGGTGACTCTATAGGTAACCTAAGCGAAATTCACAGAGTATCAATTGCCATTGCCTGAAGCACATGATGCTGAGAAGCACAACACCAATCAGTTTTCCATAGCAAAACCACTGCCAGAGCAAATTCTAGGTGAGTGCTGACCACAATTCCCTTCTTTGTGAGATTTTTTTTCCTTCTTCAAATTGATATAATTGTATAGTTATAGCATATATAAGTTTGGATTGTGGGTGGCTTGAAAAAAAAAACACTTGCAGTTTTTTTTCACTCTTCTGTGTTTTAGAATTTAGTTTTCATTAGCTGATGCTCAGGTTTTGCCATTTGACATTTCAAAAAGAAACCGGTTCCACTGAAAGAATTACAGAAACAAACCTTTACAAATAAAATTCTAAACACAAAAATTCTGCAGTAATAAATTCAACAGCTACAATTAGAAATGGAATTGTACAGCGTGAATTAAAAAAAAGACTAATTATTTAAGACTTTTAAATACAGAACTCTATCCAAAATTTCTATAGACAGAGACTGACTTCCTTACACCTCATGAATTGCAAAGTTAACAAGATTACAACTCACCACCCTTTAGTCTTATACACAGGTCAGGCATATTTTTAACAACCAGAACAGAAGGTGTGGATAGTAATTAATAAAGAGCTGAAGGACTTAATCTGGGAGGAAAACAACATGAGAAGAGTCAAGTGGGATAAAATGATTCTTCCAGTAGAACAGGGCAGATTGGGATTACCCAATTTGAAGGGATATTTCAGAGCTACACAGTTGAGACCTATACATAGAAGAAGTAGAAAACTATAATTCAAAGTGGAAAGGGACAATGTTGAAATAGGGGGGAAGCTCAAGAACAAGGACAGACTGGAATTTTGGATGCAGGCCTTTAAGGAGAATAACAATAATCACACAAAATATTATATCCATAAAGTAGCATAAAGTATTCTAAGAAGTAAGCCAATATGGGACTTGAGAAAGGATATTCTGCCAATCGGGATGACTGCAATTAGGGATAAAGACAACAGGGAAGAGGGGGCTGGAATTTATTGGAGAAAACTGTGAAAGAAACCAAGGCATTGGGAGCAAATAACCAGAGAGGGAAACATAATAGAATGGGAAGAGGCCAAGAATTTATTTGGACTGTAGGTTACAGATGGTCTTCCCTATCAAATATATAAGCAAAGAGAAAGAAATAGGGGGCTCCTAACCAAAATATCAGCACTGGTATAGTTTTTAGTAGAATCTAGAACAGAAGCTGCCATTAAAAAAGGAATAATTAGTACAGCATATAAAACATTACATGATAACTATAAGAATCAATCAGAGGAGGTTAGAAAGGATTGAAAAGAGAGACTGGATAAGCAATTCATAAAGAAACAATGGGAGAATATATGTATGTCTCATAAATTTGCAGCAAAATCTTGAAGATTTAGGATTTTTGCCTGGAAAAGTTTACATAGATATTTTTATACCCCAAGTAGACTCTAGAAAATTTTTACTCAGGTAGACAGCAAATGTTGGAGTTGTGACGGGGAAGAAACAGGCACTTGGGAACATATTTTCTGGGAATGTTGTGTTTTGGTGCACTCTACCATGAGGTATTAGGTATGCACCTCATATCATGCTTTTCGGCCCCAAAACTTGGACCAAACCACAAAAGCAGGGGGAGTATTGATATTCGTCAAAGATACCCACACCTCCAGGTTGGTGGCACAGCACGAAGCATCAGAGACTATCCATGTGCAACTAACAGTGGGTAAAACTGCCTTCCAGTTTATAGCCTGCTACAGACCACCCTCCCAAACCCAGGAACCCCACTCGGCCTTCCTGAGAACACTGGAAAATATGAAGGTCCCTCCAAACACCATTATATTGGGTGACTTCAACTACCCAAACATAGACTTGGAGCATTACTCTAGCTCCAACACCCTAGCCCAAAGGTTCCTAGAATTTATAAACTCAAATGCTATGGAACAACTTGTTACCACTCCCACAAGAGGGGAAAACATACTGGACCTGATCATCACCAACATGGGGACTCTATGCTCCAGACCAGAAGTGTATCCCTCACTGGTAAGATCAGACCATAAACTAATCTCACTGGATATTCACATCCCAACCCCACCCCCTGCCCAGAAAACCACAGTGAAAAACTTCTCTAAAGCAAATTTCACACTCCTCAAAACCGAGGTGGAATCCTTCAAAGCCCCTGAGCCTGTGGAAAATACGGCCAAGACAGCAGAATCCTTTATAAATGCATTCTATGAACACCTTCAGGAATGCATGGATCATGCAATCCCAAATAAAACCAAGACCCAATCCTCCAAAGGCAGACGTCCTGTCTGGTGGACCCCAGCCATAAACAAACTATACAATAGAAGGAGGAAGCTACTACATGATAGAGCAAAATCCCAAAAAGGGAAGGCATCTCTGATCAGTATTAGCAAAAAACTATGGGCACTCATAAAATCGTCTAAGGCCAGCTTCGAGAGAAAAATTGCACAGGACACTACGGATAATCACAAAGCTTTCTTTAGTTATGTTAGGAACCTGGGTGGGAATTCCCAGATATGCTCAGAATTACTCCAAAATGACAAAAAATACATCGAACCCACAGACATTGCCAACATCCTAGCTGACAGGTTCAGCGCAAACTTCTCCCCCCCTCCCCACCAAAAGGGCAAATATCTATCCCAGCAGAGTGCTGCCCCCCCCTGATATCTGAGATGCTCAGGTAAGAGCCGCCCTCTCCAAAGCAAAAAACACAGCATCAATGGGACCAGACGGTGTCCCGGGCTGCGTCCTACATGAACTCCAAGAAGAGCTAAACCCAAACATAAAACTACTGTTCAATCTCAGCCTTACTACAGGATATGTACCCAAAGAGTGGCGTACAGCAACAGTGGTCCCTCTCCACAAAGGTGGTGCCTCAACGGATCACCCCATAAGCCTGACTAGCTTGGTCTGCAAAGCTATGGAAAGGATCATCATTGACCTCATAAATAACGATATTGGGGACCTACAGACACTAGATCCTACCCAGTTCGGCTTTGTTAAGGGCAGATCCTGCCTCTTAAACCTGGTCAATTTCTTTGAAACAGTCACCAAGGCCATTGACGAGGGGAAGGTGGTCCACACAGCCTACCTGGACTTCGCAAAAGCCTTCGATACAATACCCCACTCGGGCATTATAGATAAGCTCACCAGCTTAAATATAAACCCCTATGTCACTAGATGGGTTGCAAACTGGCTCAAGGACAGAACCCACATGGTTAGAATTGCTGGAGCCATGTCAGACTCCAAGCCAGTTACAAGTGGTGCCCCACAAGGCTCAGTCCTGGGACCTCTCTTGTTCGGTATATATTTCTCGGAGGTACAGGCCAACACGGAAGGACTGTGGCTGACCAAGTTCACAGATGACTGCAAACTGGGTGCCATATTTGACTCTCCAGCCGACACAAGCATCCTCCAAAAGGGCCTCATAGAAACAGGCAACTGGTGCCAGAGCCATGGCCTCAAGCTAAACGCCAAAAAGTGTATAGTCATCCCCTTTGGCAAAAACAAAGTGCCCACAAATTACCACATAGGTGATAATCCATTAAGTACAGAAGAAGTAATTAGGGACCTGGGGACCCAAGTTGATAGCAATCTCTCATTTGACAACCACGTGGCCAAAGTGGTTAGAAAAATATTTTATATAGCCCACCTAATCATGAAGGGATTCACATCTAGATCAGGGGAGGTCATCGTGCCTCTTTACTCGTCCCTCATCAGGCCCATAATTGAGTACAATGCCCCTTTTGGGATGTACCTTACCAGACACCTGCAGCAACTGGAAAGACCCCAAAAGTACCTCACCAAGAGGATCAAAGGGCTCAAACAGATGCCATATGCCCGGTTAAAAAAACTCCAGCTCTACTCAGTGGCATATCGCCTGCTCAGAGGCGATCTGTGCCTGACGTATAAAGCCATGTCCAACCCGGAATTAATGGACATGCTGCACCTCAGAAAATCCAAATCCCATCGAGCTACGCTCAAGAGACTTGAACCTCAGCACTGAAATACATAGGACATGCTGGAGGGACAGATTCATAACCCAGAGGCTCCCTTCACTCTGGAATAAAATCCCAGTCCAGGTTAGGCAGAGTCCCTCATTGACTCTCTTCAAGAGGAATCTTGATGAGTGGATGGGAGATCGTAGGTTTACCCCGGGTATCACTTCTGTGTCACTGTTAGACAGAGGCACAGTATACTAACCTCGAAAAAGGGCATAGAAAAATTAATTTAAAATGGGTGGCGAAAGCCAAACACACTCTGGCTAGGCTTATAAATGCCCTAGGGCAGATAGCCTAGTATGAACCTATGAACCTAAGATTTCTCTGAGGGATGCACTGTCGGAGATGCTGGTTTGGTCAATTGGTGTGATGAGGGAGATGATTTTTCTGAGCTATGATACAGAATCAGAATTGCCTAGACATTGTAAGGACTTGCTGTGTCTAATTATGGTGGCTGCCAAAAAGCAATTACTAGAAAATGGAAATCAAAAAGTAGACCTACTATAATAGAAGTAATGAATATACGAACAGAGATAAAACAACTTAAAATTGAGATCTTTAGAACAGAGTAGGAGCAAACTACATAGGAAAAATGGGAATTGAGGGAACAATACATATAGGGGAGGAAAAATGGTTGGGTAGATTATAAGTGATGTATAATGTTTGCAACTGGGAGTGTGTCAGTGTGGTTTCTGATATAAAATGTTTGCAACTAGGATTGTGTCGGTGCACTTTGTTTTTATTTATATTAATCCATGATTGGTTATGTCATAAGTGATGGTTTAATAAAGATGTGGCTACAAAAAAGCACCGGTGCACTTATGAAAATCAGAGATAAGGCCTGGGAGTGCTGATGCTTAACAAAAACCCCCTCCTCTAGAGAGTCATTCCTAGAGTTGCGCAACAAGGTCAAAAAGCAAATAAAATAAGATAAAACCCAATATTACCAGTCTGGCCTAAACTCCTCCCATCACAACCTAAGCAGCTCTGGTCTACAATAAACTCTAATCTCCACCCAGGTAAAGTAGGCACCTTCCCCACCTACCACCCTCCCTTTCTCCAGCAGTATTGCTGACTCATTCAATAAATACTTTTCTGAAACCATTCTGTCTTTAACTAAACAACACAACCCTCTCCCACCCTCCCTACATCAAAACCAAATACTCTGCCCACAGTCTTTTCTTTTTCATCAGTGCCTACCTCCTATATAAAAAAATTTCTATTGAAACTTAAGCCTATAAAATTTGCAGCTGACAATCTCCCCTCTGAATACCTAAAAATAGCAGCAGAAGCCCTAGCTTATCCAGTCTCTATCTTAATTAATCAGTCCTTATCAGAAAGCTATGTCCCCACACTGTGGAAAATATCCCACATCATTCCCCTCCATAAAGGTGGCTCCTCCACTGAACTTTCCAATTACTGCCCCATAGCCATTCTTTCTCCACTTTCCAAGATACTTGAGAAATGCATCCATTCCCAAGTCTTAGACTACTTCTTAGCTAATAACCTCCTCTCCAGCACAGCTTCAGGCCATACCACAGCACTACTACCGCCTTGCTCTCTTTCACTAATGCTATCCTTCATCATAAAATAATGGCTTGTTCTCCTCTGCTATGTTTCTGGATCTAGCCAAGGATTTTGACATGGTCTCACACAAACTACTAATCTCTGTTCTCACTAACCTACTCTTTTCCCAATCAGCTACTGATTGGTTTCACAGCTATCTAACTGGCCACCAACAATCAGTTGTCTGGCATAATGACCTATGTCCTCAACTTCCTGTAACAATCTGTGTCCTCCAAGGCTCCATTCTTGGCCCCCTACTATTCCCACTCTTCACCAATGATCTATTCACAGCCACCAAGCATGCTTCTCTTATACAGTATTCAGATGACTCCACTCTCATCTGCTCAGCCCCAACTATACCTGAACTTCACAAGATCACACAGGAAGCCTTTTCATCAGTAGAAAACTGGCTATCTAATGCCCAGTTATTACTCAACCCGAGCAAGACTAAACTCCTTATATTCTAACCCACTAAATCTAGCCCAATTATCCCCCACTTTAACATTCTAGCCAAAGACAATACCGTCATCTTCCCAACATAACACACCAAATTACTTGGTGTTGAGATTGATAACAATCTCAGATTTGACACTCACATTTCTCTTACCATAAAAAAGGTTCACAAAAAACTAGGTGCATTGTACAGAAACAAACAATTCCTCACCAAGACAGCCAAAATTAGTGCTGTCAATTCCCACCTAATCTCCACTTTATTCTACGCCTCTCTTATACTTGCCTACCTTAGACAAACAGACTTAAACAAGCTCAAGGCTTGCTACAATAAAATTGCTAAGTTTGCCACTGGTGTATCTTATTGCAGCCACCACTGTATCTCACTTAGAGAACTTGATTGTCTTGAACTCCCTCAACTTCTTCACCTGAATCAACTCTCCCTTGCCCACAAGTTAGTAAACCATTCTGTTAAAGTCCCATCCCTTCAAAACATTCTCCAGCCCTACTGCTCCACTAAGACCTCTACGCTCCAGCAGCAAAAATCTACTTCTAGTGACCAAACCCAAAAATGCAGCAGGAGATGCACTATTCTCATGCATCATATGGAACAATCTCCCCCTCTATAACCACACTATCTTCTTGCAATCACTTCAAGACTGCACTAAAAACTCACTTAAAAAGTCTCTGGTTATACCCCTGCACCAATCCGGACTAGTAACCCTCCTTTTACCTCCCCTCCCATAGTCATCGTGCCTCACACCATCTGATCATTGCATTCCTTCCTCTGCAGGCTCTGGCTCACCCTTTACCCTCCCCTTCCCTCCTCATTCAATCTTTCAGATCTGTTATAACATGCTTAACTACCTCACTTCATCTCAACTCCAAATATATATCCAACTGACTTACACCTAGCTTCCTCTCACTACCACATATACTACTCAGTCTCCTCTCTTACTCCTCTATCTTCCCCTTCCATCCCATTAGCCCTTCTAGCTTGTTCCACCTTCTTGTGGAGCTTCTGCTTTATATCTGCTTGAGTTTAGTGCAATATTTGTATGTATATAAGATTTGGGTATATGAGTTTAGATCAATAGCTGTTTGAGCTTACTACTATCTGTATATACATATTACCTTTATTCCTAGCCTTTAGCTAGATATTGGTATATCTGTTCATTACTATGTTTCATATTGTATGTATAGCTAATGTTTGCTGCAGTATGTATTATTTGCTAGTGTATGTATATTCAATTGTTCTTCACATACTCTGCTGCTCATTTATTGTTCTGTGGAGCTTTTCTCCCCAGGCCTCCACTGAGAAAGGACCTGTGTCCAGTTGGAATTTCCTGGTAAACCAATGTAAATAAATAAATAAATGCTTCTTGTTAAAAAAGGAGGTCAAGAATTGAATAATTTATGTAATGTTGCTTAGGTTATATGCTACATAGCAATATATGTGAAGTATAATGCTTGCTAATGTAAATGTATTAATACAGTTTGATTCCTTTTGTATTAATGTAAAATTGTCCATGTCACAAGTGATAATTCAATAAAGGTGTTTTAAAAAAAAAAAGTACAACTCACCAGTGCTGAATTCTACAATCACTGCTTGCTATTGGACATCACTGCTAGTGCAGTTTCTAAGTGTGCAGCAGCAGTTATTCCTATAATTTAAGGGACTTCATTTTTTTGTGTTGGTATATCTGTGGAGTTGGCATATTTAAATCTGTGGTATGGGGGAGCAAAAATGCCTACATTTGATTTTTTCATCATGTTGATTTCATGACCACCTTTACTGAGTTAGCTATTCAATAACGTGTAACTCGAGTCACAGCATAACTGAGAGAGCCACACAAGTAGTATTCTAAACACAGAATTCTGCATTACGAATTCTACAAATAGAATTCTAAATAGAGTTTTACAGACAGAATTCTAAACACAATTCTAGTGGTAGAATTCTACAAACATAATTCAGAAAAGAGAATTCTGCAGCCAATAGAACTCTATAAATATTTTAAGAAGAGAATTCTAAACACACAAGTTTACAGATAAAGTTCTAGTTTTAAAGTTTGGTTATACTGCATTAATGTCAAAAAACGTTAATATACAGGTTCCACATTTCCAGGGAATATATAACTTCTAAAACAAGAGGCTAATGATTTCTTAAAATGCAATGAGTGCGGCACAGCATTTTATATTTAGAAGAAGCCTGTTTCAAGATCTCCTTAATGAATACATTATAAATTTGGCCCTGGTAGTATTTATATATCTTGGAATCGGGAATGCATAACCTTTTCCTCTTGATGATTTAGAAGACAGCAGCATTTTGATGTTCAACAATAACCTAAATTCTTCATCTTGCAGTGCATGATATGCTAGACATAATCTTCCAAGTAACCAACAATATGTTATGGAATACAACTTAAGCCACTTTAAATGTTCTTCATATTATGAATTTTGGCATTCAATAATATGACTAGTGAATTTCCTTTGAATATATGTTTTAAGTAATGTTAGATGTCCTTCCAGTCAAAGACCATTAATATGCAGATTCCAAATTTCCAGAGTATATTTCCCTTCCAAACCAAGAGTTTAATGGTTTCTTAAATGAGTTAACTGTGGCACAGTATTTTATATTTACAGGTAGCCTATTCCAAGACCTCATTAATGACTGCATTATAAATTTGGCTGTAGTAGCATTTGTACTTCTTAGAATCAGGAATGTATAAATCTTTTTCTCTTCATTCTTTACAAGAAAACAACTTTTTGATGTTTAACAATAACCTAAATTCTTCATCATGTAGTGCTTGATATGTCAGACATTATCTTCCAAGTAACCGAAGATAAGTTATAGAATGCAACTTTAGCCTTTTCAAATGTTCATAGGAGGTTACTAGGCTAATCGTCCTATGGCCTTTACAAGCCTAGCCATGTAAAAAACCTGTGTAATGTAACTGACTGTAGTTAGATGGTCGTTGTTAGTGGAGAGATTCTATGATCAGCATTACTTTTTAGACACATTCAAATCTCTTCCAGGACAAGTCACAGCATCTTCTCCTCATCCTCAAGTGTGTTTACTGCTTCTAAGGGTGACCATTATCATTTAGCAGTTTCTCCTTCTGTGTAGAAGGTATAGCTGTTTAAGTAATTTTACCATAATAGTAGATGTTCAAAGGATCACTGCTACAGCCTCCTACGTTATATGGGTTTTATCCTGCCAAGGATATAACAGCCATCCAGCTTCCAAAGCTTCAGGGCACTTTCCAAGTGACCAAACCATTAGGCAACTTGAGCTGAGATGTCTTAAAAGACAACTGAAAGAGGGAGGCTGAGCCCTGAGACAATATACCTAGGAGTAAAATTATATAGATGTTCACACCCTTGCAGAACTACATACTAAAAAACTAAGGGGGGTAGAGGGAGTGCGTGGTTACTGCAGCAGAGATCATTCAAGTATCTACTGTTATGGTAGGTTTACTTACACACCTGCACCATCTTTATCTTATTGATCACTGTTGCAGTAGCCTAAGCTATATGGGTAGAATACCCCAGATTACAGCATTAGGCAGATGGAAGTGGAGGTATCCAGGAGTCCCTGAACAATCGTCCTAGGAAAGCCTGATCTAGTCCCAGAGAAAGAATCACATTTTTAGTGATTTATAAAAGTACATACAGAGGACCAAGTTGATGTTTTGAGAATACTTTAATCCTTTATTCCTACCGACCTGTCTTAACCTAATATCTTGACATAAGTCATACTTTTCAAATAGTACTAGCTATGTTTGAGAGATCAAAATGGCTGCCATTCTTTAGACAGTGTCAGGACATAACTCTGCATCACAAGTCTAAAATATTCCTTTATTTTTTTTGAGAGAACAAACTTACTCACACAATAATCTACATTTGAGCTAAAGGAAGACTTCTCTTACTGTATACAGAAGCTGGAACATTGGGGTACAGTGAATTTTGAGAGGATTGCAGCAGATTTGTTCGTATCTTTCCCACGTGTGCTTTTCATGAGGTCTGGGATCTCTTGGCCTGCATTCCCTTAATCAAACAAAAGAAGAAAAACTAATAGGTCACTGGATACAGAACGCATGGACTTACAGACTACAAAAGCAAAATACTCTGCAGTTGCATCTCCAGAAAAAAACACTATTCCCAAAAGGGCAAGAACTGGAAACCTTCAGGAACTGTCTAAACCCACTGGTAAAGTAAAAGCTGATCAATCTAATCTAGAAGAATTGAAAATGGCACTTCAGCCTATTCAGGAAGCAATACAAAGCTTCTCTACACAGCTACTGACATTTGGGGAATCCATAGACAAAATACTTTCAAGGATAGACAAGACAGAAGCAGAGGTTGCTGAAAATGAAATCAAAATAGAGCAGCTGCAGAAAGATCACAATTTCAGTGTCAAAACTATCCTAGACATGCAACAGAAATTACTGGATCTAGAAGCCATATCCAGGCGCAATAACATCATAATAAGAAGTATACCAGAGCGGACAGATCATAATAATTTGCCAGAAACAATCATTACCATTTTTGCACTATTCCTAGATAAAGATCCAGTTACCGACCAGATTACAATTGAAAGAGCACACAGAGCCCTTAGGCCATCCTTGGAGATTAATAAACCTAGAATTGTATACACAAAAATACTGAGCTTCCAACATGTTAACAAACTGTTATTAGCTGCAAAATCTAAAAAACATATCATCTGGAATGGTTCTAAAATGTTCTTGTCTCCGGACCTCCCTGCACAAGTAAAACTAGAGAGACAAAAACTGGCTCCTTTTTGTGCGTTTCTAATAAAAAAACAAATAAAATTTCAAATGAAATACCCCAATACATTAATCTTCCATCACCAAGGCACCAGAATGTCAGCAGCAAACATTAAAAAAGCTACTTCAATTTTCATGAAAGCTTTCAACGAAAGACCGGATCTAGCAGTGCAGAATTGCTAACTTAACACAGTTTCCGTATTGTTCCTTCTGTTTAACCTAATTTGAAGAGGTTACCTTGATCTATCATGAAGTCGCTAAGTACTATTATGTCTGTTGAGTCCACATGGCTTTTCCTTGTATGATCACGCTAAGTGTTTTTGGGCCAAGTTTCCTCATGCGGTGGTAACAAACTACAATCCTCATTAACCTGCATGAACTTTAACACGTAGTGACTTTTTGACCTTGGGCTGTTTCTTCCCATAACTCCACGGTCCCTTAAAGAAACAAGCACCTGAAAACAAAAATGATCGTAGATGTTGAATCTTAAATGGTGCTCATGGGAAAATAACATATACTTGTCAGTTGATCGCATAAATCATTAAGCGTATGCATAAATATATCATAAAATGAATAAATCTCTAGAGAGGGCATATAATAAAGAAGGAGGCCCATACAGTTCATGGTGATATCCAGGTATGAAACTATGTTTGTTTTTGTGGTCAAACTGACTGGTGGGTCCGTTTTAGCCTTTTTGACCCTAACATCTGCTCTAGGTACAAAGCTATACAATTCTATATATATCTCCTGGTAATACAATAACGTGTACTGTGTACCTGGTAAGGAGCATCGATCACTTGGGACAGTACGTTTCTTTTGATGATTAGCCTGAGGCAACTACGATCAGGAATTTAAGTCTTTAAATGCATGATATAGCTATGAAATGCAGTTTCACCTTACTTAAATAAGCGTGCAGGAAAATACAGTTTTTTTTTTTCTCTTCAACCAAGTTATGCATCTTAGGAACATAATAGCTGTTTATGCTGTCTCTTATTATATTATGTATCCTATGATGTTTCTTATAGTGTGATTCATAGCTTGTCTGGTATTTAGTCACTGGGAAATCAGATGACATTACATTTATGCCCTCGGGCATAATGTTACACTCATAGTTATAGTAATGGCTTTAAAAAAAAGGGAAGGGAAAAAAAAAGAAAAAATATGAAAACTTTAAATACACACACATACAATGACTGTTTGGGGGGGGGGTCTTTCAATTTATAAGGAAAATGTTGTTTGATATTATGAAAACACTACATTTCTGAGTAATATAGTTATAAAAACTTTATACACATACACTCAGGTATATCTCATTTCAACTGAGTTATTTTGCCACTGCTGATAACAGAATTATATAGATCCACCTCACATACATCTATCTAAAATACACTTCACAGAACTGTGTATCTTCTCACAACGCATGTCTTCCTCACCTGAATTGTGTTTACTTATAATGTCAGCATCTGTATCACTGGGTTTTTCATATTGTTGTACTTGGATATAGACATGTTCATTTTATAATATTTCTAGAGGGTGAATTGCTTCTTAATAAGTTGGAAAACAGTAATAGAAATTAGAGATATAATTACAATCCTGATATGGCAGGAGAGACACCATCTAATATGCATTTACCAATGAATGTTTATGGGTATTCTCAATTTTCAAGAAAATACTGTTTGTCATTATGAAAACATTACATTTCTCTCAAGTACAGTTATCATTACTAGGTGTAAATAGATTTGATAGTCCTGTTTGCTTATTGCCTTAAATCACTTTGTATACTAACCCTATATGTATACTCTAGGGGCATACTTATTATATTATTATCAATCTTTATGTATGGGATACAGAAGTTGTATTAGACAAGAGGGAAGTCTTAAGTTACTTACACATCTAAAGCATAATACAAGAATTTGCAGAGATATGAGTTTGATTGTCTAATATGTCAAGGATTGTTATGCATTTTAGATTCTGTAGATATTGTTTGTTCTTTCTGGGATTTCTCAGTTGCATAGTTTCAGTTTATGTACAAGTTATTTACATAATGTTTTCTTTTGAAGCTTCAATACTCAATATCCCAGTCTCTTCTGGGCTAGGGCTAGGGCTAGTGTGGTTAGGCACGGGTTTAGAGCAGGAAGGACTTCTTACCTTTGCCCAATATTTTGCATTTAGTAAACATCCATTCATTTATTTACAGTCACTCCTCCATTCTCCAAACATAATAATTCACTTAATAACAAATAAGAACTCCTAATGCAGAGTATTGAGTCATGGAACATTAAGGGGTTACAGGCACACAAGAAAAGAAAACTTTTCATGCATCTGATGTTTAAAGCACTATCAAGTATAATTTTCATTCAAGAAACTCATCTATCTGATGAGCAGTGGAAAAGAGACCTGGGGAAAAGATGGATTAAAACCATTATATCATCAGGGGAAAAAACTAATAGTGCGGGGGTTGCTATTATTATTAAAAATACATTTCAACAAGACATTATTAAACAGGATTCCGATAAAGATGGAAGATGGTGCTACGTCACTACTCATTTTACACACCTAGATAAACCTATCTTACTCATTAATATTTATGCACCTTGCTCCAATCAACAAAACTTCCTCATGGAAATTTATAAAATCCTTTCAAACTTCCCGAATCATTATTACATAGTGGTTGGAGATTGGAACTTTATCCAGGACCCAGAGACGGATAGGACTAATATTAATGCTAATTTTAATAAACATGCCATCTTAACTATTTCCGAATTAAAGGAAGACTATAATCTATTTGACTATATATATATATATATATATATATATATATATATATATATATATATATATATATATATATATATCAAAATTGCACCCTCAAAAATAACAAATTCACATTTTTTTCAAACTGCCATAAAAGTTGGTCCAGACTAGACTTTTTTCATATAACTTCAGTATTTATGAACTATTACCTTTAACACAGAACCCAGATTTCTATCGGACCACTCAAAAATATCATTAGATATTAACTGGTCTTCTTATATACCTTCATGCAACAAAGCTATTTGGTGGCAGTTTAATTAAAATCTCTTAAAGAAAAATGACATACTCACAAAAATTTAATCCTATTTAGACCAATTTCTTCATATACTAAATTCCCTTTCTTCTCCCCTAGACCTCACCTGGGCCGCCACAAAGGCAATGATTAGAGGATTTCTTATTAATAAAGCTTCATACTATAGAACAATTAACATTAAAAACGAAGCACTCATAAAAGATAAAATAAGTAAACTGGAGAATGAAATCCAAATAAACTATTCACCTGAAGCTGAGAAAGAGATAACTCAACTGCAAGAGAAACTTTTAACCGTACACGCTGAGTATCTTTCCTTCCATGAAATAAAAACCTTAGCCAAATATTCTGAATGGCCCCTATTTCCTTCTAAATTCCTAGCTAGAATATTAAATCAAAGCAAACCTTCTCTATTTCTGAAATTTCTCATCAAGGGAAACTGTATCAAAATACACATGAAATCAATTTATTCACAGCTATATAGCCCTCTGGAAGACCCTATAGACAAAGAGAAGTTACAACTATTCTTAAACAACTTAACTTTCCCCAAACTTACTGAAGAGCAACAAGACATTCTAGCCAGGAAAATCACAAAACAAGAAATTACCCTCACTATCAATAGCCTCAAACCAAACAAGTCCCCTGGTCCAGATGGATTTACGGACGAATTTTATAAACATTTCAATAATAAAATTTCTAACATTCTTCATCAGCTTTTTAATAACATTATCCAATTCAGAATAAAAGACATTCATTTAAACGCATCCAGAACCATTTTTATTTTAAGACCTAATTCCAATACCAAAAACCCATCGAAATACAGGCCTATCTCTATTGTCAACTTAGACATGAAGATCTTAGCCTCAGTTCTAGCTAATAGACTTAAAACGG
This sequence comes from Protopterus annectens, assembly GCF_019279795.1. Lineage (NCBI taxonomy): Eukaryota > Metazoa > Chordata > Ceratodontiformes > Protopteridae > Protopterus > Protopterus annectens. Next base: position 15,101,700 of record NC_056746.1, read on the forward strand.
TCATCAGTAGTATTATATCACCTGAAGAATCAGGTTTTATCTTAAAAAGGCAAACAGTGGACCATACATTTACACTAAACGCTATGATATCACTTTCTACCCTTGCACAAACCCCTATAGATACCTTAGCTATTGATGCATCCAAGGCCTTTGACCGAATTAGTATAGATTTTTTGTCCAAGACGATTCTCAGTTAGAGCGTCTTCTGTGTAGCGACATACGTGAATGGGCATTCCTTCGTTGAAGGTTGTGCGTTAGGCCTGGCAAGCCAGTACGTAAAAATCTACTGCCAATCATTAGCGGACCAGAGTTCTGCTGTGGCGACCCCTATAGCTGAAAAAGCCGAAAGACACAAACAAACAAATTCTTCCTCAGTTCAATATACCTAACTTTTACATTAACATCATTAAAATGCTTTACTCAAAAGCATATACAGTTCTCCAGATAAATAAACAAATATCATCCAGAATCGATATTAAAAATGGTGCAAGAAGGCAAGGATGCCCTCTCTCCCCTCTGCTATTTAATCTATTCATTGAACCTTTATTCTTACTAATTAAACAGAGAACATACCACCATATTCCTACCCTTTATAACACTACAATACTTTTATCCGCTTATGCTGATGACTTAAACATTTACTTTTCCCTCCCTAACTCTGACTTTGAAAACGTTATGACTTCCATCGACACCTTCTCTAGATTTTCAAATTACAAGCTAAACAGAGACAAATCTGTAAACTTTCCAATTAATATTTACACTCAATACCCCAACATACTAACTCCTAAAAGTATACTGCTACTAAACAACACATCAAATACTTAGGAATTTTTTTCTTTTTGGACCCCAATACATACTACCAGGGCAATATTACTAGTGTTTAGGATGGTCTAATCTAAAACTACATTTCTCGCTAGGGTAGCGATCATCAAAAATGAATATACTACCCAGACTTCTCTATATTTTTAACGCAACCAATATTATCCTACAAAACAGCTTTTTCAAACTATTTATTCATCTCTGTCACATTTATGTGGTCCCCTAAATCCGTTAGGATTAGTTATATTAAACTTTCATACCCAAGAGACCAAGGTGGCCTAGGATTGCCAGACTTCAAACTGTATTATGAAATTATTAGCTGCAGTAGTATAATTAATATAGTTACATTCTCTAAAAACTCCACTACTTGGCATCCTATTTGGGTCAAATTGTACAACAACTATGTCAAATCGCTAAGCTTTAACCCTTTAGATCTCCCCTTCTTAAATAAAGATAACCTGAGCAAAATCAAAATACATAACAGTATAAAAAACAGAATTGTAACTCTGCAAAAACTTGTACATACCTTAAAATTAACCCCAGCCTTCAACACTTTACAACCCCTCCATCTTAATCATAATGTAAAATTGAATGGGAATATGCAAAATTTGGATCAATTCCCACTTCTGAAGGATAAAAACATCTTGGACCTGTACCCCTATATGCATCTTTCTATTTCAGAGGCAAGAGTTAAGATGAACCTCTCCAAAAATATTTGATCATATTACGGCAAATTATGGAAGTATCTCATAAGATTTTAAACCCCCTCATGGTAACAGATAAAGACATTTCCACATGTAAGGTACTGTGGAGCCTACCTCTACTCAAAAAGAAAATTATTTCAAGCTCTTATAAATTCATTATGTCCATCAAAACACAAAAGGAGCCCATATACTCTAACTACTGGACGAAACAGGATCCTCATATCACTCAAGAGCAGATATCGAATGCCATTAAAACTGAATCCAACCTCATCCCTCTTAGAAAATCTAAATACACTCAGCTTATGTTATTGAATAATGCTTATCTTACCCTGGATACAATCAACAAAATATATCCTAACTCTTCTCCTCATTGTCAATTCTGCCAAAATCAAAAAGGAGATACTGTACACACTTTTTGGAGCTGTAAAATTAACTCTGTCTTGGAAGTTTGCCCTCTTACATATCCCTCCCCCAGGTCTGATGAACTTGCAGCTTAGGATCTTAGTATCCATCTTCATGTTAATAAAGTACTACATCACACTTAACTGGAAAAACAAAAATTTACTATCCTGGGAAGGGTTTAAGACTCTTGCGACCAACCACATAAAAGCACATAGGTATATTTTTTACAACCAGAAACAGAATCCATATCTTAAGGAGTTCTGGAGAATGTTTTTGATCATATATTAAATTTAATGTGATTGTACCTGCATGATATGCTTCATTTATATCTTTGGGCTTTGGATAAGTGTAAATAGTTTTGTATGTTTTCTATTATTATGTGTGGTTATATGTAATCTGTTTTGACTGTTATTACAAATAAAGAGAATTAAAAAAAAAAATAGTACTAGCTAAGTTCAAAGCCTAGGTTTTGTTGTCAAGATGTAACAAATTTGTATTTTCTTGTGTATACTACATTACGTTTACTTTATACTTTATTGATTATTGTAATATGTGCATTAAAATTTACTGTTACTCATGGAGCTTTTCTCCCTGGGCTTCTGCTGAAAAAGGACCTGTGTCCAGTCAGACGTTCCCAGTAAACAAATGTTTAATAAATAAATAAAATAAAATACTTCTAGAATCCAACCCTTTCCAAAAATCTGTATATGAAGCAAAGGCTCTAGTACTGTGAACTTTGAACTTGCCTGGAATAGTTTTGTTGTAGTGAGTAAATTAAAAGGTAATAGTCTGAGACAACTTGGAAACAGTCTGCTTTGACACAGGTTTTCCCTTCTTCTTACCTTCACAAGAAATAGGTTCATAGGTTGGTACTAGGCTATCAGCCCGAGGGAATATACAAGCCTAGCCATAACAATCCCCTGGCTATTTCTTCCCACAGTATTTACTTCTCTGGACCCCTGTCTAGCAAGGCGACTATCGTGATTCTAGGGGTGAATTTCCTATCTCCCATCCAATCATCAAGGTTCCTTTTGAAGAGGGCCAAAGAGGGGCTCTGCTTGACATGTATGGGCAGTTTATTCCAGAGTATGGGGAGTCTCTGGGTCAGGAACCTATCCCTCCGGCATGTTTTGTTTAATTGTAATGACAGGGTTTAGATCCCTGGAGCGTGTGTCACTGAGGGATTGGGATTTCTTTAAGTGTAGCATGTCCAACAGCTCTGGGTTTGACATGGCCTTGTATGTTAAGCAGAGATCGTCTCTGAGTAGACGATATGCGACAGAGTATAGGTGGAGTTTTTTTTAGACTGTCAACATAGGGCATCTGCTTTAGGCCTGTGATTCTTTTAGTGATGTATTTCTGTGGCCTTTCCAGTTGTTGCAGATGTCTTGAGAGGTACATACCAAAGGGGGCACTGTATTATATAATGGGTCTAATGAGAGATGAGTACAGTGGGACAATGACCTCCTTTTTTCTGGATGAAAAGCCCTTAGTGATGAGGTGTGCCACATAGAAGGATTTCCTGACTGTTGTGGTGATGTGGTTATTGAAGGCGAGACCACTGTCCACCTGTGTCCCTAAGTCTCTTATCACACTTTTGGTGTTTAGTGCACTGCCACCTATGTGGTAATTCATGGGTACATGTTTTTTCCCAAAGGGGATAACTATACATTTCTTGGCATTGAGCTTGAGCCCATGGATCTGGCACCAAGCATCTGTTTCTGTAAGGCCCTTTTGCAGAATATCCACATCATTTGGGGATTCAATAATGGCTCCCAGTTTGCAGTCATCTGCGAACTTTGTTAGCCAGAGTCCCTTAGTGTTGGCCTGTACTTTAGAGAAGCAGACATCAAACAAGAGCGGTCCCAGGACTGAACCCTGAGGTACTCCATTTGTCACTTGTCTGGAGCTGGATTTGGAGTTGGTTACTTTTACAGTGTGGGTTCTGTCAGTAAGCCAGTTGGCAACCCATCAAGTGACGTAGGGATTAATGCCCAGCTTAGTAAGTTTATCTATGATTCCAGAGTGGGGGATGGTGTCAAAGGCCTTGGTGAGGTCCAGATAGGCTGTGTGGACCACCTTACCCTTGTCCACGGCTCTGGAGACCGATTTGAAGAAGTCAATCAGGTTCAGGAGACAAGATCAGCCCTTTATGAACCCAAACTGCATGGGGGCCAGTGTTTGAAGGTTGCCAATGTCTTTCTTTATAAGTTGAATGATAATACATTCCATGGCTTTGCAGATCAGGCTCGCCAGAGTGATGGGGCGGTAGTTCCTGGGATCCACGGTGGATCCCCCCCTTGTGGAGTGGGATAACTGTAGCTGTGCGCCACTCAGTGGGCACAAAGCCTGAGGTGAGGCTATGATTAAACATTACACTTAGGTGAGGTGCCAGTTCATTTTGTAGTTCATGTAGTACACAGCCTGGGATGTCGTCTGGTCCCATGGATGCTGTATTCTTAGTTTTGGAGAGTGCGTTTTTTACCTGTGTGGCCATTATTACTGGAATTTAGCAATCTTTCAGTATTGAGATGGGCCCTTTAGAGAGTGACAGGGAGGTGAAGTTTGCACTGAATCGATATGCCAGGATATTGGCGATATCCTTCGGATCAGTATATTTAATGCCAGTCTGTTGTAGCTCAGAGCAGATCTGAGCATTGACATTTAGATTCTTGACATAGCTATAGAATGCCTTGTGGTTGTCTTTGGAATCTTTGGCCATTTTATTTTCGTAACTAGCTTTGGAGGATTTTATGAGGGATCTCAGCTTCTTACTGAGGCTGGTAAGGGAGTTTTTTGCATCCTGAGATTTTCCTCTTTTCTGCAACAGTTTCTTCCTTTTGTTGTAAAGTTTGTTTATGGCAAGGGACCACCAGATTGCTTCCTTTTTTTGGAGGAGAGTGTCTCGGTTCTATTGTGGATAGCACGATTCATGCATGAGTGGATGTGCTCATACAGTGCCTTAGTGTAGGATTCAGCAGTCAAACTTTCAGTTCCCGTCTGCACGGGTGTCATGAAGTTCGTCACTTCTGACTTGAGTAGCATGAAGTTGGCTTTGGAGAAGTTTTTTATGGAGGTTTCCTTACTGGGGGGTACGGGTGGGATGTGGATGTCAAGGGTGATTAGCTTATGGTCAGACCTGACCAAAGAGGGGGTGACCATAGGTGTGGAGCATCAATTTCCCATGTTGGTAATGACCAGGTCTAGGATATTGGAGTCCCTGGTGGGACTAAGGATTAGTTGATCCAGGGCATTGGAATTTATGAATTCCAAGAACCGTTGGGCAAAGGTGTTGGTACACGAGTAGTTTTCCCAGTTAATGGCAGGGTAGTTGAAATCACCCAGTATTAGGGTGTTTGGTTGTATCTTAATATTTTCCAGTATGTTTATAAAGTTGTAGTGAGAATCTTGGGGCATGGTGGGGGATCTGTAGCAAGCTACAATTTGGATTGCAGTCTTACCTAGTGTTAGTTGCACCTGGAGAATTTCAAACACATTGTGTTGGGCAACTAGCCTGGTGTTGTAAATATCCTTGGTGAATATGGACACTCCTCCACCTTTAGTGTTTTGGTCCTGGTTTGGTGGCCGAAAAATGTGGTAAGAGTTGTAGCCTGGTATTGCAGGAGTGCTCTCTGGAGCCTTGAACCAGGTCTCATTTACTGCACAGATATTGATGTTCTCCATTTTTAGGAGTGCCTCGAGAGAGTGCATTTTGAGGTTTAGACTTCTAGCATTGAGTAGCATTAACTTCATATTTTGCATACTTGCATCTGTTACGGTGGTGGCTTTGTCCTTTGAACTTTTCCTAAAAAGGCACTATAGGGGTGGCAAGAGTCTTAGCCAGTAACCTGAATCACAGGGGCGACAGGTGCAGACCATCTCTGGCAAAGCATCATGGTCTGTCAATCATGTTGACCCAGGCAGACAGATACTGGATCCCCTTTGAATGACACCAGAAGCTTAGCCAATTGTTGAAGTCAATCATTTTGTCCTTATACTGTGGTATCATTCTGAGCGAAGGCAGGATGCTACTCAGGGCTAGGGTCATACCTGCCTGGGCCACATGATCTGAGAGCTCTTCCATGTCTCTCTTCATGTAGTCCATGGAGGTACATCTCAAGTCATTTACTCTAACATGGACAATGACAGAGTCATATTTGTACTTGTTGTGGAGTGACTTGAGTGCATGTGTTATGTGGCGGATCCTGGCACCTGACAGGCAGCTGACTGTAATTCTCTTCTTGTTCAGCCTGGTGAGTGGGACATCAGTGTCTGACTATACAGTCACCTATGACTAAAGTGTTGGGTACATTGTCTTGCCTTAGGGGCTGTTGTTGGGTGGCACACTGGTGTTGTGAGCTATGTGACACTTTGGTTGTGACTGGTGTTTGTTTGCATTTCAGCTTCGGAGGTCCTTGTTGCTTGGGCAGGTTACTGTTAAGGGCCTCCACATATGTGGGTTTAGTGTTGCTATGTGTGGGTGTGAGTTTAGAACAGCTATGTGTTGCTTGAGGTGTAGTGTGGGTGTTAACCTTCAACTCTTGACTGTCTAGCACAGTCTTGGGTGGAGACAGCTTTGCTTCCAGTTTGGCTATGCAAGTGCATCTCTCGCAGGTTGTAGTTTTGGGTGGTAGGAGGAGAGGGATGTCTGTGTACATGAGGCAATTGCTGCATTGCCCCAGTATGCCCAGATTCACCAGGTGGACAGGAGAAATCACTGGAAGCTGACTCTTGGACATGCCTGGTTTGGTGCTTTTTTTTGTAAACTACAAGAGCTGTTTTCCCTTACCTTAGCAAGGTACTTTGCAATTATAGGCTGTTTAGTGCCTACGATTAATTTCTCCTTATTAACAAGGAGAGTTGAGTGCTTGTATCAGTTTAAGAATTCCTAGTGCTTTCCAGCATGTTTTAAAGTGCTAGTCACAGGGATGCTTAAAGATAAGATGAAAAAAAATGGTTTATCCTAAACACTGCAGTGTGCACTACACGAGTTACATGTGAAAGTAGGTAACTTATGTTTTACCTGTCTAAAAAGTTAGGTTTAGTGAAGAGTCACTATTTTTAAAACAGCAAGATAGATGGAAAGGGGGATGTCACTTTTTTATTTTGGTACTACAGAATACAGTAGGATGGCCAATAAATTTAAATAGTTGAAGGGGAGTGATTTCACAAAATTATAATTCTGTGCTTACTCACACAAGTCAGTAAAAACAGAAAAGAAATGAGACATATGGTCAAATTAATATAAGGGGAATACAACTAGAGACAGTGGTGTTTAAGAACACTACAGTAACCGGGTGGGAGAGTGGGGAAAAAAATTCTGCCTGACTCACAAGAGGCAGAGCTGTGGTGTCTTTTCAAATTTTACTATGCAGTTAAAAGCAGAATACAAGTAAAACACAAGGTAAATAAAACAAATCACAGTATTCAAAATAGAAAAAGGCAATAAAGTAATGCAACAAATAAAAAGCAAAATAACCTTTCCCTCACAGCAAAGTGTAGCAGTCTGGGTGAGCCTTTCTAGTAAAGCTCTGAAATATTTTATTTTACCCCTTAAATAGAAGGTTTAGTTCCTAGCTCCACCCCTCAGTTCACAGATGATTATCCTTAACTGATCTGTTCTATTGACCTGTACTAATTTCTGCCTGACTCACAACAGACAGAGCTGTGGCCTCTTTTCAAGTTGTAATATGCAGTTAAAAGTAGAATACAAGTAAAACACAAGGTAAATAAAACAAATCACATTATTCAAAATAGAAAAAGGCAATAAAGTAATACAACAAATAAAAACAAACCTTTCATTCACAGCAAAGTGTAGCAGAGTCTGGGTGAGCCTTTCTAGTAAATGAACAACAGATCAGAAGACCTGAAAGATTTTATTCTGTCAAGACAGTAGCAGAGTTGTATGTGGGCATCCCACGTATGGTGTATACTTTCTCCCTCATTTTTGGGTTCTGGAAAGAAAATAGGGAGAGGGATATATGGCTTAAAGTAAACTAGGATACCACTTTTAGTGAGAAAAGGATTAATTCAAGAAAACCCTATTTCTGTGGAAAATGAAATAGGGTTGACACCATAAGAGATTGCAACTCTAATAATCTTGCAGAGATCAGAGCAATCAGTAATGGAGTTTACCATGTCAAGAACCTCAAGTCAGCCCTATTAGCTCGTTCAAATGGAGCAAGTGTTAGCTTCTCTAAAACAAAATTAAAAACCAAAGGAAGAGACACCAGTTTTCTTGAGAGGTCTCTTATGTAAAACCCCTTTCAAAAACATTTTTGCATGAGAATGCATTGAAAGAGAGGGATTCATGGACAGATATGTTCAAATGGCTGACAAGTACACTTTGACAGATTAAGACAGGCCATGGGGGTAGTGACTAACACAAATATTACAAAATGATAGAAGCACTAGCTCTAAATGGGTGCTGGTTATGTTGTTAGCACTGACTAGAAAACCCTTTCAATTTAATACATGATTTTCTAGTAGCAGAAGTTCTTGCCTTCATTAGTACCTGCTAGTTGTCCTCAAAAACATATGCCTAAAAAGAATTAAGACCCTATCATTCAGGAAATCAGCTGAAGTTGTTTGGGATTGTGATGTATCAAACAACTCTGCTGTTGTATGAGTAGATCCATTCTGTGAGGGATCTTGTGATAACAGACCCAGAACAATTCCAAAAGAACAGAGTCAGTGTTGCCTGGGCCAGAAGGGAGTCACCACAATGATCTTGGGGGATTCCTTCTGAATCTTCATAAGTACCCCAGATATCAGTGGAAAGGGTGGAAAAGCATAAACGAACTTTCCTGCCCAAGGAAAGGAAAAGGCATCTGTCTTCCAGGCCTTCTTGCATGGAGTCTTTGGGCAGAATTTGCCAACTGATTGTTCAGAGAGGAAGCAAAGAGGTCTATGTGAGGAACTCCCCAGAGATCTGGAACAAATCTTGGAAGATCTCCTGATCTAGTTTCCATTCGTGAGGGCCTACCTTTGTCTTGCTCAGCTTGTCTGTCAAACGTTTGCTCTGACAGAATGTAGGATACTTGCACAGAGAAATTGTGCTGTGAAGTTATACCTCAAGCTAACATGGCTAGTGTTCATTGGAGGTAAAACCCTGCTTGGTGATGTACCACATGACTATGGTACTGTCTGTAATAACCTGAAGAGGTTTTGGGGACCAAAGGTAATTCAGAGTTAAGTGCCTTGAATAGAGCAATCATCTCTTACATTTATGCACTTGCATCTGTCCTTGTTGTCTCAAGATATCTTGCACTTTTATCCCTCTTGACACTGCTCCCCAAGCAAAGTCTGAAGTGTCTATGCTAACTGCTTTGGAGCGGGAGAAGAGGAGACATGGATTTAGGGATATTTGTTGTCTCCATCAAATGATTTCTCATCCGTCAAATTCTAGAACTGGAATATGAAAAGATAATGGTTGTTAGTGCTGGGACCAGACTTAAGATACTATTGTATCTTTCTCATGTGCAGTCTTGCCAGGGGTATCATAAGAATCATAGATGCCATGAGACCCAAAATTCTGAGGTATTCCCTTGATAGAATGAAGTATGAATAGAAAGCCCTTGAAATATACATCTAAATTTTCTTGTGGAAGAAAATCTCTTTTAAATGAGGTGTCTTGCAGACACCCTAGGAACACAATCCTGTGTGATGGAGTCAAAAAAACATTTTTAAATGTTCTCCTCAAATCCCAGCTTGTGTTAAGAACTCTCTCACACAAGACAGCTTCCTGATACTTTACCAAATAATAAAGACCCTGCAAAAACATAAGCAAGTCATCTAAATATGGAAACATGTAGATACCCTGTAGCTAGCAATGAGCTATAACTGGGGCTAGACAGTTTATTAATACTCTTGGTGCAATGGATAGCCCAAAGGGTAAAACAGAGAGCTGACAATATGATCTAGACACACACACAACCTTCAATACCTGAATTCAGGATGAATAGGGATGTGAAAAGCATCTTTTAAATATAGTATTACTAGAAAATGTAAAATAGGAAGAAGGGGTAACAGGTTGTGAAATGACAGCATTTTGAATTTGGACACTATGACAAATTGGTTTAGGAAAGAAAAATCCAGAACTGTTATCCAGGCATTTTCCTTCTTTGGCACCAAAACATCCTTGAATAAAAAATGTTCCCAAACTGAGAAGGAAGAAAGTAAGTTGAGTAAGTAAACTTACCATAACAGTACATGTTCAGACGATAGCTGCTGCATTAACCTTAGCTATATGGGTTATTTCCTGCAAATGATATAACAGCTGGCCAGCTTCCAAAGCTTCAGGGCACCTTTTACATCCCCAAACTGTTAAGCAGCTCTAGTTGAGTTGACTAGAAGACAAGTTTGGGTGCCAAACCCTTCAGAGCTTTCCTGTCAACAAGGAAAGGGAGGCTTAGCCCTGACAGGACAATACTAGGAACAACAAAAAAATAAAAGTCCACACCCTGGCATAAGAAAACACACTAAATAAATGGGGGTGGGGGTGGGGGTGAAGGGAGGGAGTGGCTACTTGATGCAGTAATCATTTAAACATCTGATGTTATGGTAAGTTTATTTACACAACTGTACTATGTTTATCATATTGATCACTGCTGAAGTAGCCTTAGCTATATGGGTAGATTACCCTAGCTTACTACATTTGGGAGGTGGAAGGAGGAGTCCAGGAGCTCCTTAAGAATGCTCCTAGCAAAGCCTGACCTGGACCTAGAGAAGGAATCATGCTTATAGTACTTTGTAAAAGTATGCGCAGAGGACCCAGTAGCAGCTTCTAGAATCCAACCCTTTCCAAAAAGCCATACATGAAGCCAAGGCCCTGGGAGAGTGGGCCTTGACCTTGCCTGGAGTAGTTTTGTTATTGTGAGTATAACAAAAGGTAATAGCTTTAGACGACCAATTGGAAATAGTCTGTTTTGACACTGGATGTCCCTTCTTCTTGCCTTCACAAGAAATTAATAATTGATCTGAAAATCTGAAAGATTTAGTTCTGTCACAATAGTACCAGAGTTTTCTGTGGACATCCACAGTATGGAGTATCCTTTCTCTCTTTTTTTAGGATCAGAAAAGAAAATGGGGAGATGGATAGTTTGGCTTAAAGTAACTTGGATACCATTTTCGGCATAAAAAAAAAAAAAATTACTTCTCAATAAAACCCTGTCCATGTGGAAAATAAGATAGGGTTGACTCACCATAAATGCTTGCAACTCAGCTACTCTTCTTGCAGAGACCAGAGAAATCAGTAAAACTATTTTCTGTGTTAACAGCTTCAAGCCTGAAGGTTAGTTGGTTCAAATGGAGCAGGTGTTAGCTTCTTTAACACAAAATTAATATCCTAAGGAGGTGCCATTAGTTCACCTGGAGTCCTCTTGTGCAAAACCCCTTTCAAAAGCATTTTGATATGTGACTGCCCTTAAAGAGGAAGATCCATGGGCAGGCATGCTGAAATGGCCGTTAAATGAACCTTGACAGAGGAATAAGAAGGGACATAGGATAGTAACTCACCCAAATATTGTAAAACCAGAGAACAACTTGCCCTGAATAGGTGCTGGTTATGTTGTTGGCACCAACTAGAAACCTCCATTTGCTAATATATGATTTTCTAGTAGCAAGCATTCTTACCTTCGTTAATACCTGCGGCATGTCCTCAGTAAACAGGTGCCTAAAAGGAATTAACACCCTATTGTCCAGGCAGTCAACTGAAGTTGACTGATGTTGGGATGCATCAAACACCCCTGTTCTTGTGTGAGTATGTCCAGTCTGTGAGGAAGCTTGTGGTCATTGTCTCTGGCTACTAACAAAAGAAACATAACCATGATTGCCTGGGACAGAAGGTAGTCTCCACAATGCTCTTGGCAGATTCCTTCTGAATCTTCGAAAATACCCTGGATATTACTGGAAAGGGTGGAAAAGCATGATGCATTTTTCCTAAGGAAGAAAAGCTCTTTAAAGTGAGGTGTCTAGTTGACATCCCACAAACATAATTTTGTGTGAAGGAGTCAAGAAAGACTTTTGAATGCTCTCTTGTAATGCCACCTCTTATCCAAAAGAGAGATTCCCCAACACTTTGAAAAAGACTATGCAAAGATAAGCAATCCATCTAAATATAGAAAAGAGTGAATAGCTTGAAGCCTGCAATGAGCTATAACTGGAGCTAGACACTTTGTGAACACTTTTTTGTGCAGTGGATAGCCAAACGTAATGCAGAAAACTGATGACTTGATCCAGACACAAACCCTTAAGAAACATCTGAAGTATGGATGAATAGGGATGTGATAATAAGCATATTTTAAGTGTAGTGTTATTAGGAAACTTGAAAAGAGGTAACAGGTTATGAAGTGATATTTTGAATCTGAGCACTATTACAAACAGGTTTAGGAAAAAAGATTTTCTTTCTTTGTAACTAAGAGCATCCTTAAATAAAACCCTTCCCCTCCCGGAAGGAGGAACTGGTTTTAACACTGTTTGGGATAGCATGTGATGAAGAACCAATGGAAACAGGAGTCTGATCTGCAGGATGAGGAATGACTCCCTGGAAAGTGGAATTTCTTCCCACTGCCACCTATAACATTGATGAATGATATTCAGAACACATCTCTCTGAACCTATCTGCTGACAAAGAGAAAGATTCAGCCTTTCTGGAAGAAAAAAGGGCCAGGATGGGAGGGAATTTTAAAGTTTCCTGAATAGTCATTCAGACTTGTTAGACAGTCCTTGGTTTTGGGAGGTTAAAGGCTTCTTTTTGGGACCCCTTTGCCTTTTCTTCTTAAACATCTGTTGACCTGCATTTTGTTGACACAATTAATTCTGCTTTTTGCCAAAGTTGGATGAGAAGTTAGAGAATCCCTTAAAATTTTGAAAAAGGAGGGCTGAACAGTTTTAGAGATTCCCTGGATTAGCTTACCCCTTCCATGAAACTTTTTGATCACTTCTGCAGCAGAGGGGCCAAAAACTGAACTATTGAAAGAGGAATTTAAAATCTAATTTTTAACATAATCTGGGAGGTTCTGAAAATGCATCCATACAAACCTCCTCAAAACAGTACCAGTGCCCATAGCCTTCGAAAAAGTATCTACAGTCATGCACACACTGTAAACAATTAGTACCGACTTCTTCTGTAGAAGAAACTAAATTATTTAAACCTTATTTTTCCTCAAAAGAAGAAACTTCAGGATAAAAAGCACTCCTCATACTTTCACAATGTCACAATTAGTCAAATCAGTCTTTAACACGTGAGCCTGTCCATTCAAAATTATGAAAATCAAAGTTGCAGAAGTATTATACACTATTTGCCTATACTTATCAATAATTTTCCCATCCTGTTAGGGGAATCCTCAATGAAAGACCTGCACTGGTTGTTTTTAATTGAATCTAGAACAGAAACTGCTGTTACAAAAGGGATAATTAGTAGGGCGCATAAAATATTGCAGGGTAACTACAGGAATCAATCAGACGCCAGAAAATATTAGGAAGAGAGATTAGATGTGCAATTCACAAAGAAACAATGGGAGGACATATGCATGGCTCCTAAACATGCAACAAAGTCTAGAAGATTTAAGATTTTTTGCCTGGAAATGTTGGCATAGCTACATTTTATACCCCAAGCAGACTCCAAAGAATGTGTTCTCAGGTAAATGGCAAATGTTGGGGGTGTGATAAGGAAGAAAGAGGTAACTGGGAACATATGTTTTTGGGAGTGTAATGAGTTGGCAGACTTTAAAAATTCCCTACTGTGTACTCTGTCAGGAATACTGGGTGAGCAAATGTGTGTAACTAAGGAAATTATATATATTTTTTTAGATGGAGTACGGGATCTGAATTGTCTAGACATATTAAGGCCTTGTCAAGTTTAATTCTGGTAGTTGCCAAAAAAAGCAGTTACTAGAAAATGGAAATCAAAATTTAAACCAGCTATACTGGAAGTAGTGAATATTGTAATAGAGCCAAAAGAACAGGAGGTGGGATCTTTACAAAAAGGGTAGAAGTAAATTACATAAAAAAATGGAAATTGTGGGATCAATATATGCAAACCAATTGGAGGATGAATAAGGTTTACGAGAAAGCAGGAACCGAATCATTTATGTAAAGCTGATTAGATTATAAGATATACAAGAATGCATGTGATGTCTGTAAATGTGAACTTGTTAATATGGTTTGATTACTTTTATATAAATGTAATTTTGCCTATGTCAAAGTGATGATTCAATAAAGGAGCTTTTTAAAAAATAATTTCCCCATTCTTATCAGAAAGAGTAGGATTGGAACCAACTGTTTAGCAACAGTGGGATTGACTAAACATATAGCTGCAGGGTCAGGTTTGGGAATAGTGTATAAAAACTTGAGTAACTTACACCTTGCCTGCCTTTTTAGGGACAGCTTGCTGATTATCAGTAAAACTGCAGGCAGTAACACACGCATCCTCTAAAGCAGACAGGACAGGAGGAATGGGTGTAGGTTCTGGAAATCCCTTTGGTAACAACTCAGTACTCTGAGAGACTGAGAAACCTCAGTGTTCTCCCACTGAATACACTGGTGCATTCTGGCAACAGTCTCAGAAAAAGAAAACCTCCACAGCAAGAATCAGAAACTGAGCTCTTCCCAAAGTCTGAATCAGAAATCTGAGGAGAAAACGATGCAACTGTCCTGTCATTTTCCTGTTCAGATTCAGAATCTTGAATCTCTTCAGAAAAAGAGGCAACCCTCTTTTACCAGAAACTACTTTACAATAAGAATCAAAAGCCTGAATTAAACCATAAGCCAAACCCAGTAAGCTACTCCTGTCTAAGGAAATCTGAGGAGGAGGAGTAGACAGATACTTAGTTTTCTATTTCTTTTTGACAGGAAAAATGGGGCCAACTATGCTACTAATGGCAGCAGCAGATTCCTCAGGGATGGGCACATCATTCCGATACAACAGGTAAGCCTTCCTTGTTCCCTCTCTCAGGACCAACAAAAGTGGTTCTTCCTTACCCACTGACAAGATCACAACAACTGCAGAAGAGATGACTAACCCCTCATCCATAGTGGCTATAGATGCTACACTAGGGGGAACCTGGGTAAAGGAGGAGTGGTCCGAGGTACAAATGGGCACAGCAGAGTCATCCACCTGCAGCTGAGGCCAACTGCTACCCTGCTGTGGTGGCAAAGGCTGTTTTCTTAAGTTTTTCGTTTTGTGGCTGGAAGAAGGACTGATTGTGGGGCCAGTAGTTTGCTGCATGGTGAAAGCGAAAATGGTGGCACTTTCCTGGGGAAGTGAAAGCGAAAATGGTGGCACTTTCCTGGGGAAGTGAAAGCGAAAATGGTGGCACTTTCCTGGGGAAGTTAACCAGCAAATGCCGGCAAAAACTACAAGTCCTTGAAAATCACCAAAAGTAATAAAAAGCATAATGAGTAGTGCCCTGTGAAATGAAGAAAGTAAACCACTCAAAAGTGGATTTTTCCTCACAAGAAGGAACTGCAGATAAAACAGTCCTCATACCTTCCCAATTACACAAAATAAACTTTAACATATGAGCATGATAATTCAGAATTCTGAAAATCAAAGTTGCAGAAGCATACCCCCCCCCCCCATATCATTATAAATTATTCTAACATCCTTGTCTGAAAGGGAAGGATTAAAATCAACAAAATGTTTAGCAGCAGCTGGCTAAACTAAAGCTACATCTGTTGGGTCATGTCTGGGGTGAGTGCGTAAAAACCTGAAAGTCAGATTACATCAGGTTAGTCAATCTGTTTTCTTAGGAGCAGCAGGCTAACAGGGATGTTACACAAACACATCCTCCAATGCTGGAGGTGGGGATGCGTATAGGTTCTGGAACTTCCATTTGTAACAGATCAGCATTTTCTGAGGGACTGAGAAATCTTGGTATTCTCCCACTGAAAACACTGCACATTCTGGAAATAGGCTAAGAGGAAGAGAATCAGGTTGATTCAGATACCATACTCTCCTCAAAGGCAGAATCTGAGGAGAAAACCCTGCATCTGACCCCTTTGTCTTCCTGTCTGGATACAGAATCTCAAATCTCTTCAGGAAAAGAGGAATCCCTTTTTCTCTCTTACCAGAAACCACCTTATAACAAGGATCAATAGCTTGATCAAGACAAAGATCCAGACCCAATAAACTGCTCCTATCCAGGGGGATTTTGCAGGAAAAGAGAAATACTGAGTTTTTCATTTCTTTTTAATAGGAAAATTGGGAAACATGGCCTTATTAATGGCAGCAGCTTCCTCAGGGATGGACGCAACATTCTGACTAAACATTGGAATCTTCTCAGCCCCTCCTCTCATGACGGTCTTCAATGGCTCTCCCTTGCCTACTGTAGGACCCAAACAGCCACAGAGGTCTTAGCCAACCCCTGGTCCATAGTGGCTGTAGCTGATACACCTGAGAATTTCAAGAAAAAAGGTGAATAGTCTCAGGAACCAGCACAGTCACCCACCTGCGTCTGAGGCAAATTACTAACCTGATGTGGTGGCAAAGGCCATTTGCTCAACTTTTTCTTTTCGCATCTGGAAGGACTGACCATGGTACCAGTAGTCTGTTCCATGGTCAAGCTAAAAGTATGCCTTTTCCCAAGGGAAACTAAGTAGCAGAAACTGGTGAAACTTCAAAGCTGCCACCCCCCCCCCCCCCAAAAAAAAATCAAATTTCCAGTAAAACGTACCATAATACACTTTGCCAGCCTCCCAAATGTAAAATAAACAGCTTCTCCATAGAAAAATGGTCTTAGAATGTTTTCAACTTTTAAACTGACAAATGTAAAAGTACAGTTATGTCTCATAACAGTCAATAACACAAAGTCCTATTCCAAAAACAAATTTCCTAAGCAGGAAAGTAATTTAAATAACAAATATAAAATGTGGAATGTCTTTCCAAAAAGTGAACCTATCTGCTCAGTAATGGAACAGCATAAGCCAACAGTCAATCCTCAAAAGCCCACACAGGACAGTTCCCTTGAGTGGCAGGAAATCTCTGAAATTCTTGGCTCTGAAACTGTCTTTTTAGGCAGCTCAGCTAGAGTTGCCTACAGTCTGGGTGTATAAAATGTGCATTGAAGCTTTGGAAGTTGGAAAACTGCTATATGCTTGGCAGGATGTAACCCATAGATGTTAGGCTACTGCAGCAATGATCAATATGAAGAACACTTTCTAGGCAACTCAGAACAGAGCAAATCAGGTTTTCATGCAAATTAATGTTGGACTTTTTATTTAACTGTCACCTACATATTACTGCTCACTGCCTTTCAGACATGCGGCCCAGTTACAGCCCACACAACAAGATGTTTACAGTCTTGCCTTCTCCTTCTGCCAGTACCATAAAATACATTTCTGAATGCTCTTTTTTATCCTTGTTGCTTTGTGAACCATCAGCTGCACATAAATTGAATGGCTCATTTGTTTCTCTTCAGGTGACATGTTTTCTACTTAGTCTTAACTCCCAGTATCCTGTGGCAATCAAATCAGTTATACTCTATGGTACTGGTACCAAGGTACATGTGCATTTTCGTATGGCTAAGCTACAGGCATATTACTGTTTAGAGGACTGCACATTGTCTGGGGTGTGTGCATCCAGGGCCATATGCTGCTGACTTTAAAGTCAAGCCACCACTGGGAAGCAGCAGTGGACTGGGGTGTGTCTTCCCTTCCCCTAGGAAAGGTGAGCAAGCATTAAGGGCACTTTCACCTTTACCAGTTGGCTCCAGCTCCAAAGTCACTTACTGATGATCTCCAGTCTTCCAGATTGTATTCAGGGCTTTATCCCTTGCTCTGCAAAAGCAATTGTAATATACATTTTTAGCTGCATCAAACAGCACAAAACTACAAAGCAGACTTGGGAAGAAAGAACTGCCAGTCATAGGTTAAGTGGTGAGAATATATATTAAAAACACCAGAAACCTAACACTTCTGGCTGAAGAAAGGAATTAAGAGTTTATACAGCTAATAAAGTGTTACTTTTTACAAAGGCAACTTAAGTACTCATTGTTTTGTAGATGACTGAAAAAATAGCCCCAAAAATAGGTTTATTAGACAGCAAACGACATAGATCAGAAGTACTCTCTCTTCCTCCAGAGATTCAGAGTAATGCAATTCTACATAAACAGCCTGCAAGAAAGGAACTGCAGTAAGATACCACATTGTTAAGACATAGACTGATGGGGTACCGCTGAAATATATGTCAGTGGTATGGCAGCCATCAGGCTATTTTGAAGGGAAACTAATGATAACAAAACAATGAAATCACTGCAGGGGTGACTGCAAGTATTGCACTGTGGCACAGACTGCACTTTGTTCCTTACTCAGTTATACTTATTTTGTGCATACAGTAATGCAGAGAAGATCCAACACATGAAAAACATTTTTTTCAAGCTTTTAACTATAGCAGTTCCTTAAAGGATGGAAATACAGAGAAACCATTTTTTACATAATCATTCTTGTTTGCGTGTTGTCAATTATTTTGCTGGGATAGCAGAGCCGAATCTGTATATTATCACAGGAGAACGTAGCCTCCATCTTTGTTTTTTCTCCTTTTAACAACTTGATTTAACAATCACGTATGACACAGGCAAACGTACAGTTATATATAAGAAAATATATTAACATGCTAATAGTTACAAACATTAAACATGACATATATTCTTCTGTACAACTGTCAATCCAACACCCCATAAATTACTCAATTCCTGTCTTCTCTTAAACCTCACTTCTCCTCCAAAACATTATTCTGCATGTATTGTTTCCATGATTTCCATTTTTCCTATGCAACTTGCTTTTACCATTTTCTAATGATCCCACTTCCTGTTCTTTTATCTCTGTTACAATACTCACTGCTTCAACTGTGGTTGGTTTAGACTTTGATTTCCATTTATCTCTGTTACAATACTCACTTCTTCAACTGTGGTTGGTTTAGACATTGATTTCCATTTATCTCTGTTACAATACTCACTGCTTCAACTGTGGTTGGTTTAGACATTAATTTCCATTTATCTCTGTTACAACACTCACTTCTTCAACTGTGGTTGGTTTAGACTTTGATTTCCATTTATCTCTGTTACAATACTCACTTCTTCAACTGAGGTTGGTTTAGACTTTGATTTCCATTTTCTAATACTTGCTTTTGGGAAAGCCACCAGAATTAAACTTAACAAGGCCTTACTGTGTCTAGGCAATTCAGATCCTGTATACCAGCTCAAAAAATAATTTATTTTGTTACATCCATTTGCTAACCATTTCTGACAGAGTACTCTGTAAGGAATTTTTAAAGTCTGCCAACTCATTACCCTCCCAAAACATATGATCTGAGATCCCGCTTTCTTCTCCATCACACCTCAAACATTTGCAATCATCATCATCAGCCCCCTTTTCCCATTTTTTTCTACATGGGGTCGGGATATCATGTTAACTGTCACCAACTCTCTCGATTCAGTGCCACACTCCTGCCTGACTGTCACAGATCTTTCACACAATCCATCCACCTGTTTGCTGGACATCCTCGCTTCTTCTTACCTTCTTCCCATCTGTCCCAAATCTTCCTCACCAGATTGTCTTCTGCTTTTCTACACATGTGCCCAAACCACTGTAATCTGTTCTCTTTGATATTTTCTGCAATTGGAGCTTCTTTGGCTTTTGCTCTTATGTCCTTATTTCTTCGTCTGTCCCACAGTGTGCATCCTTTCACCTTTCTCAGGCACTTCATTTCCATCACCTCTAGCTTCTTCAACTGTTCTGCCTTTACTGCCCAGGTTTCTGTACCATACAGTAGTACTGGTCAGACCACTGTCTTGTACACCTTACTTTTCATCTTCTTTGGCATTTTTCTGTCATAACCTAAACCTGATACTCTATGCCAGTTGGCTGCAGACCCTCTGATTCTAGCTCTGACCTCTTCACTCAGACTACCCTTCTCCTCAACTACCCTTCCGAGATACTTGAAGCTGTTTACCTGTTCCACTATTTTCCCTTCTATCTCTATTCTCAGCTTCTTCTGATTTCCCCAATTTGCTGCCATTACCACCGTCTTACCAGTGCTTAGTTTCATTCCATGTGCCTTTAGATTTGCATTCCATTCTCCTAACCTTTGCTGAAGTTCTAGCTCAGAGTCTGCCTGTACTGCCACATTGTCTGCATACATACAGCAGCTTTATTGATCCATCCCCTCCATCCAGTTTGCTAATGTAGTCCATCACCAGTATGAACAGTGGGCTCAGAGCTGAACCCTGATGTACACCCACTGGGAACCCCTCTGTGAGGCCAAACACTGTTTGTACTTGAGTCATTGGGTCCTTGTACATAGCCTGCACTAATTCTACCAATATGTTTGGTACTTCAAACCACCGCAGTACTGCCCAGATCAGCTTTCTTGGGATCTTGTCATGCTTTCTCCAAGTCTAGGAATGCCCAGTTGGACTTTCTCCTCATCTCTAGCTTCTTCTCAAGTATATGTCTTAATGCAAACACAGGGTCAATTGTGCTGCATCCTGATCTGAATCCAAACTGCTCATCTTACATTCTACTACTCCGTGTATCCGTTCATCAATCACCCTCTCCAGAACTTTCATGGAATGTGATAGGAGTTTGATGCCTCTGTACTGCCCACAGTTGTGGATGTCTCCTTTGTTCTTGTACACCGGCAACCTACCTGAGGAAAAATTCTTTAGAGTTGTTGAGTACAAAAATACCTATGCAAACTCTTCCATGCAAAAATCTTAAATCTAGTCTTTGTTGCATATTTGGGAGCCATACAAGTCCTCCCATTGTTTCCTTGTGAATTGCTTATCCAGTCTCTTCCCAGTCTTTTCTAACCCCCTCTGATTTATTCTTATAGTTATTATAGCAATAACCCACGCCTGGGTGTGGGTAATGCGGGATTTACCCACGGTTGGCGTGATTTGGTCCAGAGGGCAAAGCCCGAGGGACCAAACAAAGACAACCGTGGGTAAATCCCGCATTACCCACACTCAGGCGTGGGTTATTGCTATTATACTATGACATTATTTAAGAAAAGAAATAATTACTTTTCTTAAATAATGGCATTGTATAATGCCGCTTTGCTGCCCTTCCGCAGCTGTCTGGTATCCATGGCAGTTCTGATGTACTGCACATGCCTACGCAGTACATCAGAGCTATGGCCAAAAGCAACGGAGAAAGCAAGATCTCCATTGCTTTTTACTGTTTCGCTATGTTAAATGGGTTTTACATAGCGAGACAGCTTTAAAATAAGCAATGGTCCGTTGCTTATTTTAAAGCTGTCTCACTATGTTAAACCCATTTAACATAGCGAAACAGTAAAAAGCAATGGAGATCTTGCTTTCTCCGTTGCTTTTTTTTTTTTTAAACCTGTCTCGCTATATTAAATGGGTTTAACATAGCAAGACAGCTTTAAAATAAGCAACTGAGATCTCCGTTGCTTATTTTAAAGCTGTCTCGCTATGTTAAACCCATTTAACATAGCGAGACAGGTTTTAAAAAAAAGCAACGGAGAAAGCAAGATCTCCCTTGCTTTTTACACACTGTGTCGCTATGTTAAAGGAGTTTAGCATAGTGAGACAGCTTTAAAAAAAGCAACGGAGATCTCTGTTGCTTTTTTTAAACCTGTGTCACTATGTTAAACTCTTTTAACATAGCGAGACAGTGTTTTAAGAGACTTATACTAGTGGAAAAAGTCAGGGCGACCGGACCTTTTTCCATTAGTATAAGTCGATTTACAACGTGCACGCTGGCCAATCAGCGTGCACGTTTTGGAATATTAATGGGGGGTCATGGTACAATGTGCAATATTTTATATCCCCTACTAATTATCCCTTTTTTAACATCAACTTCTGTTCTAGATTCAACTGAAAACTCAATTAGACCAGGTCTTTCACTTGGGATTCCCTTATCCTTTTCTCTTTGCCTATACTGTGATATCAATCCCAGACAAGGAAGGCACTCTCTAGCCTGCAGTCTAAATGTCTTCTTGACCTCTTCCCATTCTATTACCTTTCTGTCTCTAGTTATTTGTGAAAACTAAACAAAAAGGGAACTGGAGGCACCAGATGAAAGGAGACACCTCTTCCGAAGTTATTCTATTAACTGTTTTAGTGATGGGATTAGGGGATTTAAGAACAGAATTTGTAATGACATTACATCTGAAGTCCTGATGTTTAGAGGACAAAAATGCAGTTATTTTGTTGTGCTAATAAAGGATTGTTTTATAGCTTTATACCTTCAGGAGTGGTCTCTCCTTATATCTGGTACACCCACGTGCCCTTTTTTTCACCCACAGTTTCAGTGGTTGCCACTGGTTGCAGTACTTGGGCATTTTGTTCCCTTTGTTTCTTTTCTAGTTATTTGCTCCCAATATCATTTCTGTTGCTAGATTTCTCCAGTAAATTCCAGCCCACTCTTGCCTATTCTCTGTACCTCTAGTTGCAGTCATACCTATTGGCAGGCTCTTCATTCTCATGTTGACTTAGTTCTTAGAATACTTTCTGCTAACTTTATGAATACAATATTCTTTATGGCTGTTGTTACTCTTAAAAATCTGCATCTAAAATTTCACTCTCTCCTTATTTCTTGAATTCACCCCCACCTCAAGCTTCATCATCATAATCCCTTTCTAAATTGATTTATAGCTTTCTACTTGTGTCACGTATGAGCCTTAACTGTGTAGCACTAAAATATCCCTTCAAATCAGGTAATCCTAAACTTTCATGTTCTATTGGAAGGATCAGCTTTATCCCTCTTGACTCTTGCCCTCTTCTCCTCCCAGATAAAGTCCTTCAATCTTTTATTAATTACTATCTACAACTTCTCCTCTGGTTGGTAAAAATTTGCCTATGTATATTTATATGTATATTTTATGTGCATAAAAAGTACAGCTGTGTACACTTACCATAAATGTAGATGTTTGAGTGTATTCACTGTTGCAGTCATCACATTTGGGTTATCTGCTTGCAGTTGCCCTCAAGTCGGCCTGATTATCAAAGTCGTGGGTCCTGCTTCGGTTGCAGTCTCATCTTCCATGATGTCAGGTAGTCAGGGGTATAAAGCATGCAGCCGATGCCATTACATCAGTTTATCTTGCCCCAGAGGTCAGGTGCCCCCCTAACGGGAAGCAATTAAATATATATATGCAAGGTTATACCTCCAACAAAAAAAGCAAATACACCAAAAAGCTTTTAAGCATAGTGAAGGAGAATAGAGGTATAGCCAAAATAAGTCAGGGGCTGGAGGGAGGGTAACCAGGACTGCAATGGTGAATACACTTGAACATCTACATTTATGGTAAGTGTACACAACTGTACTATGTTCTTCGTGTTTCACTGTTGCAGTCATCACATTTGGGTAGATTCCCAAAGCTAAGAATGGGAGGAGGAATTTAGATTGCATTAGGACCAGCTATAAGGCCCTGCAAGACTGCAGTGGCAAGACCAGCTCTGGATTTAGAGAAAATAGGCAGATAGTAATGCTTGGTGAAAGTATGTACAGAACTCCAGGTAACATTTTCTATGATGCCCCTGGTAGGGACATCTCTGAGAAAGGCTGTAGAGGTAGATGCAGCCCTGGTTGCGTGTGGTCTTATTGATAGGTTTTCCATGGTGCTTATAGCAGAAATGAATGCAATGGCCTATCCATTTAGAAATGGTTTTCTTTGAAATGGCCTTCCCCTCTGCTCCTGCAGCAAATGCCACCAGCAATTGTTCAGATTTTCTTTGAGGTTTAGTCCTGTCCAAGTAAAATCTAAGTTGTCTGTGCACATCTAAGGAGTGCAGTATCCATTCCCCTTTGTTCTGTGGATTAGAAAAGAAGGTTGGCAAATGAATGGACTGATTAAGAGCCACACTGGATACTATCTTGGGCATGAAGGAGGTATTGGTCCTGAGGGATACCCTGTCTGCATGAAAGATGATGAAAGGCTCCACTGCCATAAGGGCCTGTAATTCAGATACCCTTCTTGCTGAAGTGATTGCTAAAAGGAAGGCTGTTTTCCAAGAAAGGAATTTTACCTCTGCACTTTCAGCTGGCTCAAAAGGAGGTAGTGTTTTTCCAATACAAAGTTAAGGTCCCAGGCTGGAGTTGGGGCTCTCCTGGGTGGTCTTATGTTTTTGGCCCCTCTGAGGAACTGCTTGAGCAGTGGATGAGAGAAGAGGGGTGGTTCTGTGTTGTAATGAGCTGAAATGGCTGAGGCATGAATTTTGATGGAGGAGAAAGAAAGGCCCTTGTGAAGCATCTCAGTTAAGTATTGAAGAATCTGAGGTAAATTGGGCGCTGCTGTGCCCAACCCTTGAGTTTGGTTCCAGGAACAGAATCTTTTCCATTTTTCAGCATAAGATTTTCTAGTACTAGGCCTCCTTGCCTCCAAAATGACATCCAACACTTGTTTGCTGAGGGATGGTAACGGAGAGGTCAAGTAATTAGCCATGCTGTCAGGTTCAGGGTTTGAAGATGAGGATGCAGAATCTAGCCCTTCTGCTGGGACAGCAGGGTAGGGGTCTGAGGCAGGTGCCATGGTGCCAGCAGTGACACACTGCGCAAGAGGGGGTAATAGTGTTGGTGTGGCCAGTCTGGTGCAATCAGTATCATCCTTGGTTTGTCCTGTTTGATCTTTAGTAGTACTTTGGAGAGGAGAAAAGGCATAAACTGACAGATTTTTCCAGTTGAAGGACAGGGCATCCCCTTTCCAAGCTTGTTTGTGGGGAGTCCTTGTGCAGAATTTGTCCAATTGGTAGTTCTGGGGGGAGGCAAACAGGTCTATATCTGGGCTCCCCCATTTGTTTATCAACATGTTGAAAGTATTTGGTTCCAGTTTCCACTCAAGTGGGTCCATGAGATTTCTGCTTAGTTCGTCTGCCAGTGTATTTAACTTTCCTGGGAGGAATTGAGCCTGTAGATGCACTTGGTAGCTCAAGGCTGTGTTCCACAGAGCCATGGCTAGTCTGTAGAGGGGGTATGAATGGGTACCCCCCTGTTTGTTTATGTACCACATAACAGTGGTGTAGTCCCGTCCTTACAATTGTCCTGGAAGAATGCGGTCCTTGAAGGCTGTCAGATTCTGTGCAGCTAACATTTCTTTTTGATTGATATGCAGGTGCATTTGACTTGGGTTCCATTTGCCCTGAATGCACTTCCCTGCCACATGAGTCCCCATGCATAGTCTGAAGCGTCTGTTGTTAGGGTTTGGGCATCAGGGGGTAGAGTGAATTATAGTCCCTTGTTTTGGTGGCAGGCCTCTGCCCACCAAAGAAGTCTAACTGTAGGCAAGGTATGATAAGAATCATTGCTTCTAGATCCTGAGAATGTTGACACCATAGACTTTTTAGATACCACTGTAGTTTCCTCATATGCAGTCTTGCATATGGAATTAAGAGAATGCAGGAGGCCATGAACCCCAAAGGCTTGCAGTATTTACCTTGCAGACAGCAGGATTTTTGTGGCCATTAGTTTGAAGTAAGCTGTCAAATGAATTTGTTTCTCTGGCGTGAGGAAAGCCATCTGGGAAGTTGTGTTCAAGCTTGCTCCCAGGAATATAAGTTGTTGACAGGGTACAAGATGTGATTTATTTTCATTTATGGTGTACCCCAGACAAGTTACTACCTTTTGTACAAACGCTAGATGATTCAAAAGTATATCCTGGCTTTCTGCCTGAATTAGACAATCGTCCAGGTATGGGTATATCTGAAAATTTCTTTGCCTGAAAAATGCAATGATTGGAGCTAGGCACTTTGTGAATACCCTGGGCACAGTAGATAAGCCAAAGGGCAGCGCAGAGAACCAATAGTGCATGTAGCCTGCTTTGAAGCATAGGTATCTTCTGCAAGTTTCCCTGATTGGGATGTGCAGGTAGGCTTCCTTTAAATCCAGTGTTGCCAACCAGGCATCCTTGCCTAGCATAGGAAGCAACTGGTGAAGAGTTGGCATCTTGAAATTTGGGATCATCAAAAAGGTGTTTAGGATAAAAGGTCCAGGATAAGATGCCATGAGTTGTCTTTTCTGGGTACCAGGAAAAGTCTTGAGTAGAAACCTTGTCCCTTTTCCTCTTCTGGTACAGGTTGAATAGCCCTTATGCTTAAGAGAGAGAGAGAGTACTTGCTTTTGAGACTCTGCCCACTGATTTGGGGGTAGATCTGGCCAACCGTTTGGGGTTGGTAACGTGTGGAAGTGAAATCTGTATCCTTGGGAAACTATAATTAAAACCCATTTGTCCGGGGTAATTAGCTCACAACTTTTTGCCTGCAGAGCAATATTTCCCCCTAAAGGAGCAGTCAGTTGAGAAGGGCTTGGAGGTTTTAAAGTTAAGTTATTAAGACAGTTTAAAATGGGGGGAGTCTTACTAGTCCCTGATTTGGAAGTGGGAGCCCCCCACTGCTTAGTCCTGTGCGTACCTTGGGACTGAAGCCTGGGTGTTCTGCTGGTTCTGGGTTTGGGCTGAGAAGGCCTGGAAGAGGCAGGAAAGGACTAATTCTTAGAGTGCCAATGCCTACTAAATCTTGGGGGCTGTAACTGTAAGAAATCTGTAACAGTTTGCGTAGATTTAGCTTTTTCCTCCATCTTTTTAAGTACTTTTTCTGCTTTGTTTCCAAACAGGTGGTCCTGATTTAAGGAAGCATCTAGCAATTTAGCTTTAACATGATCTGGCAAAGATTGCTCCTTAAGCCAAGCATGCCTTCAAAGTACAGATCCAGTGACAGCAGCCCTGCAAGATGCTTCTAGTGAATCAAAACCACCTTGCAAAGTATGTTTTCCAACTTGTTCAGCAGAATGCATTAAATCCTGTAAATCCTTATTATCAGCACAGTCAGGAATCAACATAATTTTCTGTTTAAGCAATCCAATAATATGCTGCTGATACTTTAACATATGAAACTGGCAGTTTAAGGCCCTAATGGCCAAGGTTGCAGAAGTGTATACCTTCTTACCCCATCTATCCAGCAGCCTGGAATCTCTATCAGAGGGAGTAGGGTTTTTGGCAGTAGTAGCCTTAATGCCCTTGGGTCCCTGTGAAATGGTCTCAGGATCCACAGTAGGATTTTTAAAAAGGAACTTGTGAGAGTCAGGAACCCTGTAATATATATCAGGTTTTCTGGGAGCAGGAGGTAGAGAGTCAGGGGCCAAGCTAGATTCTGAAAAGGCATAATCAACAATGTCCAGTACAGGGGGGAATAGCTAAAGGTCTGTGTTGGGGCAGGAGTAAGAAATTCCTATGCCTCTTTTTAGAATCAGAGTAATCCTGGCTTTCTCAGTGAAAATTCTCCCTAGGAGTATGCAAGGTTTCACCAAAAGAGACATCCTCTGGAGGGGAAGCAGAGGGAATAGAGTCCTCTGCATTAGGAATCCTCATAGATAGATAAGGGTAAATCCTGGTCATCAGAGGAAACAGAAATTTCAGAATCCTGATCAGAAGTATCATAAGCAAATTCAGTCTTAGGTCTCTTAGAGGGGGAAAGTTGGCTTCCCCTGATTACAGTAATAAGGTCTTCAGCCATTCTTATCATTTGTTTTTTAGTCACAGAGTCCTGACCATGCGGTCTGGGCATCAGTTTTCTAGGCATGGTTCGAGTTTTAGGCCTTGAAGAAGAATATGGCGTCAGTTTAATATTCAAGTCAGTAGGCCTGAATACACCCTCAGAAGACGGTGCCTGCACAGCGGCTCTGGACCCATCCAAGATAGAAACATTTGCAGGTTCCACAGCTGAAGCATCTCGCGGCATACCAGACTCCGAATGGGTCTCAGTAGAGGCCTGCGAATCTGAAGTAGCGGGTATCAGGGGCTGTGAAAGCACCTCACTGAGTACCGATGAACTGGCGACTAGCTTAGGAGAAGCGTCGTCGGCAGCTTTGGACCTAGGCGGCCTGTCTCTGTCTTTATCTTTGCATTTTTTCATAATGTCGGTAGTCGGGTGGCTTACCAAAGACATATCTGGATAATTGAACAGAGTACCAAAATATTCAGAAGTGTAAATATACTGCCGACGAATAGGTCGTTGTTTAAATAAGGCACAAAACCGACAGAGAGGTACGTTGTGGTCAGGGCCTAGGCAAAGAATACAGTATGAATGAAAATCTTTATGAGGTACTTGCTTTCCACAAGAAATACAATTATTGACTTTTACTGACATCGGTTTAGAACAAGAAAAAGTTTCCCCAACGTGGTATTCAGCTTTAGTTGAAGACTTTGGTTTTGAAACTTGAAAACGAAAATTTCAGAAGTCAGTCAACCGGTACTTGCGAACTGCTTCTGCTTCAGGCACCGCAGGCAAGAAAGACTGATGTAATGGCATCAGCTGCATGCTTTATACCTCTGACTACCTGACATCATGGAAGATGAGACAGCAACCGACGCAGGACCCAAGACTTTGATTATCAGGCCGACTGAGGGCTACTGCAAGCAGATAACCCAAATGTGATGACTGCAACAGTGAAACACGAAGAACATCTAAAGTGACAAACAGTTTCACTGCTTTTATCTTGCTATCCATAGACAATATCATCCAGTTTCTCAGTTTTTGTACTATTTTTTGTTCATTCTCTTCCCACATAGCCTTAGCTGCCATTAACAGAATCCTTTTAAACACATACTTCATTTTATCTTGTCCCCATAAATATGGATATTGCTGAACCAATTCACGTGTGAGTAAATGGTTTACAACTATAGCTTTTGTTTTACCTTAATTGATTTATATCCCAAAAAGACTTGAAACCGTCTCAGAATGCTCCACAATACTGAGATGTCCTTTTCTGGTCTTATCAGATACAAAATAATATCTGCAAATGGAGATAACCTTTCTTGATCACTACACTAATCATACTCCTGAATTTCTATGCCCCTTATTTTCTTTGAAAATGGCTCTAAATACAACACAAACAAAGGGGAAAGAGGACACCCCTGCCTGATACATAGGTAAGTACTAGGCTAGCTGTCCTTGTGACAATTTCACTTTTTGTACTCAAACTAACCTATCCCAATTGTTTATAGACTGGCTTTACCCATCCCTTGGTCAATAATTATATATTACCCCTAATGAGAATATCTGGGATCATACCATAGATAATATGAGGGGGCTCATGCATGGTATAAAACTTTTAGGAGCCGCCTCTGTCCATATTTAGTACAGGAGGCAGTCCTGTGAAAAAGTTTCTGTTTTCCCATCCATAGATCTAAGTTGCACTTGAACAGGGCTGAATTTATCACAACTTATAGGACTGGAAACCTCCCAAGTTTTATTTTTTTTTAGTCTGATCCTTTGTATATCCCTCCTAATTAACATTATTATAGTATCAGGGAATGCAAATGCTTCCATTGCATTACTCAAACTCCCAGCTTACTCTGTCAAATTCTCTGTCTGCATCACAATCCATTGCCAACAGTGCTATTTTCTTACATTCTGCTTCCCCTCTGGATTATCTTCATACTATTAATGTTGTCAAATGTCTGCCTCCCCTTCACAAAATCACACTGATTCACAGCTATCATTTTTGGAAATACCTTTTGCATGCTTTGCTAGGAGTGGAAATAGACAATAACTAAAATTTGACATTCACATATCCATGACCATAAAAAAAGTCCACAAAAAACTAGGAGCGTTATACAGAAATAAGCAACTTCTCACCAAAGCAGCAAAGATTTCAATAGCAAATTCCCACCTTATCTCCACCCTACTTTATGTCTCTCTAATATATACCAACCTACGGCAATGCGATCTAAACAAGCTAGAAACCTGCTACAACAAAATCACCAAATTCGCCACAGGGGCATCCTACCGTAGTCACCTCTGTCTCTCACTTGCTGAACTGTGCTGGCTTGAACTCCATCACCTCCTTCAATGGTATCAACTCTCACTCGCCCACAAACTAGTAAACCATCCACTAAATGTCCCATCCCTCCAGAATCTACTCCAACCCTATTGCACCACCAGACCACTAAGATCCAGCAACAAAAATCACTTGCAGATCACTAAAGCCAATAACTCTGCTGGTGAAGCATTATTCTCTTGCACTATAGCCAAATTATGGAACTCCCTCCCACCCACAATTACCTCCATACCATCATGCACCCACTTCAAAACTTTACTAAAAGTGCACCTAAAAACATGCTGGCAGGGCCGGCCTTAGCTGAAATGGCGCCCTAGGCGAAGTAGTGCTCCGGTGCCCCTTAAGCCCCACCCACACCAAACTCAAGGAACACCCCTTTTTGAGCCACGCCCACAGACGGGCCACCCCCACAAAACACTCCAGTTCTTTCAGTGTTTAAATGCATGAAAATCTAAGTCATACTGTAAGACACCTTGTAGTGTAGTTGACTGCAATTAAAGGCTGAATTCTCCTTAACAAACCTGGTTGATCTTTAGCTAGTGTAGCGTTCATCTACAGTCATGAGACAGTATTAACTTTTTTGCAGGGTGCATTGATGTTTACATGTAGAAGTTAGCCATCCTCTCCTTTTCTAATGTCATAAATTCCAACTGTAACAATCTTCTGCCCTGTTTCTCGATCATTCCAAGACCTTTGACATTGTTAACCACCAGTTACTCTTACTTACCCTAATTCAGTAGGCAAAAACCAGGATTTCGCTCCCATCTGACCTTACTGTGATCCCCTCCCTTAATCAGTTCAAAAAAATCTAAACCAGTATTTTAAAACTCACTGGTTATGTCCTTGTTCTAACCATGACTAAGCCTCATCCACTTCCATAATCCTGCAATTTTATTCATAGCAACTACCCTCTTACGCTAAGGTTTGAAAAGAGAAACCAATATCTTTGCAGATACTCTGTATACAGGCTACACCTATAGGTTTGATAAGAGACCAACATATTTGTATATATTTCTGTATATAAACTGTATTCTTCATAAGCCTGAAATGTGAGACTAACTTTTATGTTAATACAATGTTTGTGCATATACTGTAACTTGCTTGTCTTTAAGTTTGGAGCCTTTCTCCCAGGGCCTCTGCTGAAAATGGATATGTATCTAGTCGGACTATCCCAGTCAACAAATTTAAAATAAAATAAATAAAAATCAAAATGAGCAGATTTACATTTTGCCACAGCCAAGAAGAACAAGAGTGCTAAACCAGGGGTCAATTTGCAGTTACCCATACATTCAAATAATGTTTGAAATGTGCAAGATCTATACCTTTCTCTATTTTCTTTGTATAGAACCACACCACTACTCAGAATACTCAAGAATCAAAATAATCATAATGTGAAAGTAGAACTGTTACTGAATTAAAAATACTCCACATTGTACTAAAATGTATGCATGCATGTACTCACCCATACAATTAAAAGAATTGCAGCCACATACTGGGTTTGAAATGCTACACATAATAGAGTTTGACAATGAACTGCTCAGTTTTCCTCAGACAAGACATTTTAAATGGTAGTTTACATTGCTTAGCCAACATCTGTAGCACAAAGCTCAGTTACCAGTTATCTACGGAGGTAGTTGTAATAGAAAATATCAGCGTGGAAAATCAGCATTCCAAGCAAAACAGCAAGTTTAACACACAAAACACCACCACAAGAAGGTGGTCAACTTTCATCTCAGTAGCGCCCTGCTCTAGCTTAGGTTTTCCATCAAAATATCAGTGTGGAAAATCAGCATTCCAAGTAAAACAGCAAGAGTAACACAAACACCACCACAAGAAGGTGGTCAGTTTCATCTCAGTAGCACCCTTCTCTAGCTTAGTTTTTCCATTAAACTATTTTTTTTTTGTTGCATTTATTGCACCTTCTAACTTACACCTCATGCATGCATACATTCACTCCAAATTCAGGAATAGAGGTTTCAAAAGCAGCGCCTTTAAAATCTGGGACTACAGCTGCTACCTGGAGAATATCCCACCATCCACAATAATGGAGATCTCAGTAGTAAATTAGGCTGCATCAGAGGCCAGGAAGGCGACAGCTTGAGCCAGTGACTCTGGTCACAAGGCCTGCAGAATTCAAAATAATTTAAGAATTGCATTGTGAAGTGGAGACTTCTTGGGGAACGATATGACCTAAGAGTTTGCATGCTGGATGAGTGTTGAGAAGCTGAGAAATGTTTAATTAGTAAGGTACTGTACTTAGCAACAAAGTCTTTACTACATACATATATGCAGATGTTAAACTGCTTTCATGTCCTGTGCATCCTCAGATTGTGTATGCCTTGCAATTTGAACCAAAGGCTTCATGGGCTAGCATTGCTTATAATGTAGTCAGGCAGGAGGCATATTGATTTAATGATACTATGTTGAATGAAC
This sequence comes from Protopterus annectens, assembly GCF_019279795.1. Classification (NCBI taxonomy): domain Eukaryota; kingdom Metazoa; phylum Chordata; order Ceratodontiformes; family Protopteridae; genus Protopterus; species Protopterus annectens. The sequence goes on from NC_056746.1 coordinate 15,133,856, forward strand.
AGACAGTTTTTGTCTGTGTAGCACAGCATGTTACCTCCTTTTGTCTTAGAGTCCAGTTAACAACCTTATGCTTCTTTAAAATAAATCCTGCTTATTGAGAAAACACTGCAGAGAGTTAAAATGACTACCAGAAATGAGTATACCTCAACTTCAGATAGAGTAAAATACTGCATGTACTTTGAGACCAGCTAGAATTTTCTTTTCATTGTTATATTTATTACTTTTAACAAAGGGGGTTATAGTAATGGTAGTGTGCTAAGTGTTGTAATGTATACCATGCCCTGTTACAAGAGTAGTTACACAGAGAGTTAAGAAACAAATGGAAATACCCACATACAAGTAACCTATCCAAGGAATTGTCCTACGATGTGGATTAACTGAGTATAGTCACATGAATATGATTTCTTCAATGCTTTATTTCAGTCTAGTATTTAATTGTGGTTCATTTTCAGAGAAGACTTTGACATCTATTGATAGTCTTAACTATGCAAAAGAATAAAAACGACAAAAGTAAAGAGAGCATATGTAAAACATTTCCAATATTAATAATTATTTGCAGTCTGCCCATGAGCTCACTAAAACACAATATAATGCATTCTAATACAAAAATGTTACCTTACTGGAAACAAAATGCCATTAAATTAAAGTGTTTTGTTTCTACATTTTCCACTAACAGTAGACTTATTTTACTGCAGACTGGATATGATTTTCTGGTATTAGATTATTATTATTATTATTAGAGTGGACACATTGCAGGTTTCCCATCCCCAGTATCTATTAACCACAGTGCACCCCCACACCAGTTAAGCTGGAACACACACAAAATAAACGGGTGGAACCACATCTTGTGTACTCTGCTCCTTCCCCTATCAGAAGGCACTGTCCGGACCCAGGCTACTGGGGCATAATTATTAATATTGCCCTATCGCCAAATTATTAAGGATCAGTGTGCAAGTGAAGTGTAACTCTGCATCAGTGATTAAGCCGGCCTGCTGCGATTGTAAGCGAGATCAAAATGTGTGCACAAGACCCACAAAACAACAAGTTAACCTTAGGGAGCAGCTTACACTACAAAATACGATTTAAACAGCTAGTTGCAGTCACTGAAAATAGTACTAGTCTAACATGTGCAGATTTTTAAATATTCAAAAAAATCATTCCATTCCACAAGTTAGCCTTACGGAGCAGTGTGCACACACTACAAAACACAATTTAAACAGCTAGTTGCAGTCACTGAAAGTGAAAATAGTACTAACGTGCGGATTTTTAAATATTCAAAAAAATCATTCCATTCCACAAGTTAGCCTTACGGAGCAGCTTAGTTACACAAAATACGATCATGATTTATTTAAACAGCTAGTTGCATAATGCACTGCAGTCAATGAAAATAAATAAATATTCAAAAAATCATTATTTCCATTCCAGACAGATCCCCTCTAGTTCTACTGCAAACTTCCAACATTTTTCTGAATCGACTTACCTACAAAAGCCAAGGGAAGCAAACAACAAGAGACACGAGGAGAAAAAAAAAAAAAACGAAAATCCAACTTGGTAGCCCGCGTGTTGTACAGGGAGCTAGTCCACTGATAATCCACGCCGGCGCCGTCCAGGCAGTCACCTATCAGGAACAGAACAGGAAGTAATGCCACTCAGTCTCAGCCAAAAGATACGCGCCCACCTCAGCAATGAAGAAAGGAATGAGAGGCGGGCGTGAGCTGCATTATATACTCTGGATTGGAGGCAGCCAGGGACGTCATGGTACCAAAGCATCATTGATTGGATGCTTTCAATAATGCCAACCAAGAGCAGCCACTGAAAGCTCATCGGGGGGAAGGCGAGAATGGAATAGCTAGCACTGTAGGTTATTCTATGTGCTGTGAGAAACCTAATGAATGAATTACGGAAGTGGGGGAGGGCGCAATGTTGGAAAGAGAGATTTAACATGAAATTGCGCCCTTTACAATGCTGGCCTTTATTGGTGCCCTAGGCGGCTGCCTAGTTCGCCTATGCCTAAGGCCGGCCCTGCATGCTGGCTATGCCCTTGCAACTCCCACTCTAATATCACCCACCCCATCCAACCACTACCTTTCTTTCCACTCCATTAACTACCTTGATTATAGCAAGCTCAGATGCTCATAAGCCTAATACTTATTATACAGAAGGAACTTCTTATTGTAACATTTGTTAATGTCTGTTATGTACTTCACAGATAAAGATTCTAGTTGTCTACTGATGTACTATGTTCTTCATCTGTAAATATGTTGTAAGTAATTGCTATGTAAATTGTTAATCGCTATGTAATCCAATGTAACTACTGTCTGTTTATTTTAACTGTGGAGCTTTTCTCCCCGGGCCTCTGCTGAACATGGACCTACGTCCAGTTGGACACTCCCGGTCAACTAATATAAATAAATAAATAAATGAAATGTTTTAGCTATTATAGAAATAAACACTTTATAATCTGTTTAAAATTGAAATGGGCCTAGATGAAGCTGGGACTGATGGGTCTTTACTGCCTCTACTAATACAGCCACCACATCATTCTTCCAGGATGTTGGTGCTTTTCGCTCTTTTAAAATATTATTAAACAAAACCTTTCAGATCTTTACCACTTTCTTCCTTCCTAGCCTCCAAACTTCCACAAAAATACCATTTATTTCTGGAAACTTTCCTGCATATTGATTATTCATCATTTTTTCTCTCATCTCTTCCTAAACACCTTTATTGAATTATCACTTGTGACATAGGGAAAGCTACATTTATATAAAAATCAAAGCATTTTAACAAGCTCACATTTACAAACATTATATACCACATACATTGTTCAATAAAATACAAATCAAACCAACATTACATAAATTGTCCAATTCTTGCCTTTAGTTAAACCTCATTCCTACTCTATGTATAGTTCTCACATTTTCCATATTTTTTTCTATGTAATTTACTCATACTCTTTACTAAAGATCACAAGAAATCTGTTACAACATTCACTACTTCAAGTATGGTTGGTTTAGACTGAATTTCCATTTTCTGGTAATTGCTTTTTGGCAGCCACCAGAATTTAACTTAACAAGGGGCTGGATTTATGAAAGCTTGCACAGAGTTGTACAGTAGAGTAAGACGTCAAGACAGCCAAAATGTCTGCCGTGTGATCCAGCAACAGCCGTCAGGGGCGTGCATGAGAGCTTCCAAAGCTAGTCTTGCACTGACAGTGTCGTGGTATGCAAATTACCTCATCTGCTGCTGAAAGCTATGCAAATGAGGTAAATTTGCAATCCAGGAAACCCTAACCTATCCGTGGAGCAGTAGTGTTATCTGCAGAAATGTACTCCGTTGGTAAAGGAGTACCGTTCTGCAAATAGCAAAACAGAGCTATGACATCTCCAAATAAAGGATGCATCCAGTCGAGGAAGCATGCCAATGGCCAAATATAAGGTCATCGGCATTTCTAAATGTTTAAAATGATTAAAATCTAAATTTTTTCCCCGATCTCCGATGTTTAAGCATAGCGCAGCGCGGCGCAAACGTGCGGCGCTTAAAAAAACAAGAAAATAATTTCAAAATAGCCAAAAATAGGCATTTTCACTAAAACGCTTATCCCGCCATGCAGGTGAATGGCAGACTGAAGACAACATGGCCACTGAGTACTGGTTGCTAAGGGGGGGAATCTCAGTGTGAGAGATGTAACCAAGCATTAGAAGGCAATCCTATGCAAATGAGGTGAATCCCAATTTTCCCCAGCATGTGAGCCATGTCCCAAGAGTGTAAGTGTAGGAGTAGATGAGTAGTAGAGTAGAAGATAGGTGACATCATGAGGAGGTATGTCAGAAAGGCTGTATGCTTATTGGAGCACAGTGTCTTGTGTTTGCCCTGAGTTGCTCAGGATTGCAAGAAGTGTGTCTACAGTTGTCCTTTTTGAAAACCCGAAACCAAAGGTGTACACCGTGAAAATATCTGAAATTTCTTGCAAACGGGCACACAGCGTGTGTGTGATTGTGTGCTCGTTTGCGCGGCGCTGCCCCAGGTGGAAACAGAAAGGGAAAAGGAAAGAAAAGAAGTAGTGGGAAGTTAACCAAGGAGAACTAGCAGAGCTTCCATGTGAAATATATCAGAATCAGCCAATTACACAGGCAGCAGACTAGCCCAGCCCAGCACAGCACTTTAAACTCTGCAAACAGCATTCTTCCCTGTTTTTTCCCCAAGAACTCTGCAACACTGCAGTATACAAAGAGGGAAAGCTTAAAAACTTTAAAGACAGACAAAATGTTAGGGGCTGCTCTTGCTATTATAAACCAACATGTGCAAGGTGCTGAGGGTGGTGATGTTGTGAATGCTGCTGAGCAACCCACAGTGAGGAGATGGAGAAGAGTGTACAGACCCAGGGTAACCTACCAGGTGCTACATGAGCTGGAGAAAGTGGAGCGCTATAGGGTGGACAGAGACCTCCTGCAGCAAATTGTTGAGCTGTGCCGGCCACACCTCACACACAGAACCAAGAGAGGGGAACCCATCCCAGTGGATACCAAGGTATGTGTGTTGGCCTAAGAATACTAGCTACAGGTACCTTCCAGAGACCAACTGGTGATATGATGGGGATTTCACAGGCATCAGCATCCAGGGTACTGCACCAGTTCCTGGATGCCATGTCAGTACATGTCGGTGAGCACGTATATTTCCCCAATTCCCGTGAGGCATTGGCCAGCAATATGCATCTTTTCCACCAAATAGCAGAATACCCTGAGGTATTGGGTGCAATAAACTGCACGCGCATACACATCAAAGCACCACCCGGTAAGCGGGGTAGGGTCTACATCAACTACAAGGGTTTCCCCTCCATCAACTGCCAGGTCGTGTGCGATGCCCAGGGCATAATAATGAATGTGTGTGCTGGCTCCCCTGGAAGCTATCACGATTCCCATGTCTGGCATCTGACGCAGCTGTACCAGAGATTTGCCAATGGGGACATTGCTGACGGTCACCTAGTGGGGGATGCTGGATACGCACTGGAGCCGTGGCTGATGACACCCATCAGAAATGCACACACACACGAACAAGAACTCCATAATGAGGCATATGCACAAACAAGAAACATTATTGAGCGTGTGTTTGGGATGCTCAAGTCACAGTTCCGGTGCCTGGACACATCTGGTGGAGCCTCGCAGTACTCCCCAACTACATGTACCCAAATTGTCATGGTATGTGCCATGCTACACAATATGATCCTGCGAAAACAGCTGCAGCAGGAACAGCATGGGGCAGGGCCAAACAGCCCCCCACCATTGCCAAGGCCTGCACAGGTACAGTGTGACTCGGAGGAGGAACAACCTGAGCCTGCCCCAGTAGGCAGAAGGAGGCGTGCCCAGTATGCCCTGGCCTTGGCAAGAGGCAACGCATAGCACATACACTGACTCAGTAGGAACCCTGGAAATGACACCTCTCTCTGACTTGCACATACAGTAAAATGGATGCCTAACTTGACACTACCTGTTTTCAAACATGTATAGGGAGTGTACTATGTGCATTCGACATAGGCAGCCCTGCAGCACCACCTGAGGCATGAGTGCCCTATTTTAAGCAATATAAAGCACTGCTAAGCACATTTTACCAGTACTGAGCATATTTAAATTCAAATGCACGTAGCTGCACACCGCGCTAACCAGGGCAACGTTGGGCAAAGTCGGGCAAAGTCGGGCAAAGCTGAGCAAAGTCGGGTAAACACGCTCACACCTGCTTTACTGTTCCTTAAGCAGTCTGGTCTGCCCAGCAGGAAAATAAAAAGCAGTGACAGGGCTTGAACTCAGGATACTGTGCACTATAATCACAGTACTGAACCACTAAATCATGACAGCATTTCACTGGCACACACACAACTTAACTCACTCACACATACCAGTTGGGGGGGGGGGGTCACATACCTAACAGTCACAGCCAGCAGGACAAATGTAGACGTAGACAAATGCAAACACAAACAAATGATGTATCATGCCCTCTGAAGAGGCATATGAGTAACCTCCCCCCCAGGCCTATGCAGACAGATAACAGCAGGCCAGGCAGTGTGATGTGGGTTGGGTAGGCTATGAAGTCACAAACTAATATGCGTGTAATTGGAAGCTAAGGTCTGTAGTACAGTGGTATGCCTCAAGCCAGTACGATAAGCAACAGTACAGACTGAAATGGAGTACCTGACATAGCAGTGCAGGCCTAGCAAATGTGTATGAGTGTCAGGTGAACCCTTCATCCTATGTACACCCACAGTAACAATCAGGTGTGCCCCCCCGGGTAGAAATGTACAAATAATAGCTGTCTCCACTGTATGTAGAATGACTCATGGAAGCCCTGCAGGCACACTGTGCTTCCTGTCGATGTACAACACAAAGGTGAGCCCTGAAGTAAAAACCAACTTGATTTTCACACACATATAGTATATATGCTCATACTGGGCATGCTCACACACTTAGGCCATGTCTGAGTACAGCAGTGGGCCACACATATCTGGCAGTTGCAGTTCTTACTCCAGACACTTGTCACTATTCACCAATCCTGCCTTGTGCACATACTGATATGAACTGATATGAAAACAGACCCATATAATATATTGGACACCTGTCATAATCAAACTATGTACTCCAAGTACTTAAGTTGTTCAAAGAAAGTGAAAAACCAAAGATCATCAATAATTCTCCGATCAGTATCATCAAGAAACAATGAGCACTCCTAACATTATCCAAGCCATGGTCAAAGAGTCCATAGAGAACCATGAAGCTTTCTTTCGCTATGTCATAAATATCAATGTAAACTCATATATGAGTCAGTGCAAACTGTAAATGAATACATGTACATGACTGACATTGCCAACATCTTGTCAGACAGGTTCATACATATTTACCCCTTCTCACTGACAAAAGGGCCCATTATCATACCTGGAGAGTGTGAAAACCCAGAAATCACATATACAATGGTTAAACAGCTCTTTCCAAACCTAAAAACACGGCATGTATGGGATAACATGGTTTCCCTGGCTGTGTCATATGTGAACTCTAAAACAAGCAGACCCTACACCTGAACAGTCTGTTGAGACTCACCGTCTGTATAGGATATGAAACTGTTGAATGGGTTACAGCAACGTTTGGCACACTCCACGAGTGTTGGTGCACAACAGACCATGGGAACTATTGTCTTATAAGCCTAATAAGCCTGATGTGCAAGGCCATGGAGTCCGTCATTATGGAACTCATAAACAGAGCTATTGAGAGCCTACAAACACCCAACCCTACCCATTTTGGTTTGGTCAGGGGCAGATCATGGTTCCTAAACCTGCTAGACAGTTTTCAAGGCAGTCACCCAGGACATGCATCAATGAAATGAGCTACATACGGCCTACACAGACCTTGAAAAGCCCTTTTCCAACATCCCACACACATGTCGCATCCACAAAATCAACAACCTGTGCATAAACACGTATGTCATCTGATGAATTGCCAACTGGGGCACAGATAGTTCCCACAAGGCAAGAATTGTGGTCTCCTGTTCAAGCTGGTAACAACTGCTGTCCCCCATGGCTCAGTCCTGAGACCCCTCCTGTCTGGTGTATACTTTTCAGAAATACAGTCAAACATGAGGGCTATGTTTAGCAAGGTTTGTGGATGATTGCAAAAAGTTTGTCATAATCGATGTTTGGGACAACAGAGACATCCTTAAAAAGGGTCTCAGTCAGACAGATGTGGTGTCAAACTTATGTGCTCGAGCTACAGTCATACAAATACCACATAGGTGCCAACACCCTAAATATGGAGGTAATAAGGGATCTATGGACACATGTGGATACTCATCACTACTTCCAGAAACCCATTCACAAAGTGGTTAGAAAATCATGCTATATGTTCCCACAAACTGCCAAGGTCTTTGCATGTAGGTCAAAGGCTCTACTCATCAGTCATCAGACCCATCATAGAGTACCACAACACACTTGCAATGAATCTGACTAGGCACCTTCAGCAGCTGGAAAGACCACTGACATACCTCAACAAGAGCATTAACTGAACTCAAACAGTTGCGCCATGCAACAAGACTGAATTTAACTCAGTCTGTACTCTGTTGCATACTGTCTACTCAGGTGATCTCTGCCCAACAGACAGGTCCATGTCCAATGCAGAACGGATGTACATGTGCTATCTGAAGTAACCCCAAGCTCACTGCACTACATGGTCTAGGGATGTCATCATCACAACAATAAACAGAACATGCTGGAGGGATACATTAATAACTCACAGACTTCCCTTTCTTTGGAACAGGCTCCCTCCCAACCTACATTAAGCTGAGTCCCTCAATGGCAGCCTTGATGAGTGTATGTGAAACTGAACTGTCACACCATGGATCACTTCATCAGCTCTACTACACAGAGGCCTAGGGAACTAACTCCATGGGTGGTGATAGCTGCACACTCTGGTCATACTAATATATGCCTTCAGGCAGATAGCCTATTACCTACCTATGTACCTATATATATATATATATATATATATATATATATATATACACACACACACATATGTGTGTGTAGGGGGGACACAGTATAATAAGCCAAAGATGGATGGGCAGAGATGTGTGTAAGAGGGTGACCATGACAGAGAGCCATCCAGGACTGTCCCACCCAGCACACATCCCAATGGCACAAAAGACATGAGGTGCATATCTCACCCAGTGTACATAACAGCCACCAGTATCTGTAAGCATTACAGTGTATGTGGTCCACGTGCCTGCTGTACAACATGATGGTACAATGAAGTACACATCTACTATCTGTAGACATGTACCTGTCACATAGTCTACTACATACCTATGAACTTATCTTCAAAAAGGCATATGGTAGCCTAGGCAAGTTGTGCAGCTTTCACCACCCCACTGGGTAGTCTCCCAAGCCCTCGTTCTAATAGTTAGTACACTAAGCCCCTTTCTAGTGGGGCTGCTGATGTGATGGCTGGCATGAATTGTCCGTTTCCCATCCACTCATCAAGGTTCCTATTGAAGAGTGTCAGCGAGGGGCTCTGTCTAATGTACATTGGGACTCTGTTCCACAGTAAGGCAAGTGTCTGGGATGGTACTCTATCCCACCAACATGTTGTATTCATTGTTGTGATGAGGTTCGTATCCCTGGAGTGTGTAGGGTGACTCAGTTTTGTTATCTGTAGATGGAGCATGCTCAGCAGTTATGTGTTGGACATGGCTCTGTATGTTAGGCAGCGTGTGCCTCTGAGTAGGCGGTACGCAACGAAAAACAGATTTAGTTTTACCAGTTGTGTTGCATAACACAACTGTTTGAGGCCAGTAATCTTCTTGGTGAGGTACCTCTGTGGTCTCTACAGCTGTTGGATATGCGTAGTCGAGTACATCCAAAATGGTGCATTGTACTCAATGATGGGTCTGATGATTTAAGAGTAGAGGGCCACCACTACCTCTTTGGATCCTGATGCAAACCCTTTGTTGATTAGGTGGGCCACACAGGATTTCCCAATCAATTTGGCAACATGGTTGTCAAAGGAAAGATGACTATCTACTTGTGTCCCCAGATCCCTTATTACCTTGTCAGTTTTAAGGGGGTAACACCTATGTGGTAGTTTGTGTGTACTTTGTTTTCACCAAAGGGGATCACTATGCATTCCTCCACATTGAGCTTGAGGCCATGATTCTGACACCACACATATGTCTCATAGAGTCCCTTCTGGAGAATATTTGTGTCATCCGGGGAATCTATTATGGCAAACACTTTACAGTTCCCAGCAAACTTAGTCAACCACAACCCTCCTGTGTTGGCATGTACATCTGAGAAGTCTATACCAAACAGGAGGGACCCCAGGACTGAACCCTGGGGACCACCAGTTGCTACCGGTGTAGAGTCTGACATGTAGCCAGCAACTCTTAGTTTGTGGAATCTATCTGTGAGCCAGTTTGCAATCCATCTTGTGATGTATGGGTTCATGCCCAGGTTGGTGAGTTCATCTATGATACCTGACTGGGGAATGGTGTCAAAGGCTGTAGTGAGGTATAGTTAGGCTGTGTTGAGCTCATTTCAATCATCTGTATCCTGGGTAACGGTCTCAAAGAAATCCACCAAGTTCAGGAAGCGTGATCTGCATATGATGAAGCCAAACTGGGTGTGCTCAACTGTGTGAAGGTTCACAATCTCTTTATTGTTGACTTCCATTATGATTGGCTCCATTGCCTTAAAGAGCAGACTTGTCAGGCTCATAGAGCATGAATCCCAAGGGGTTTTTGTGGCCCCACCCCTGTGGAGTGTGAAGAATGTTGCTGTGCAACATTCTATGGGTAACTATCCTGTACAGAGCATGTAGAGAGAGGTGTAGGTATCCTTGATGAATATGGATACATCCCCACCCTATGTGCTATGATCCAGGTCCAGATGCTGGAAGGTATGGAATGAGTAGTATACTGGTAGTGCTGGTGTGCTCACTGGAGCCTTGAACTAGGTTTCTGTTACTGCACAGATATCAATATTCTCCATACTGAGATGTGCCTCGAGTGTGTGCATCTGGAGGCTGAGACTTCTGGCAATGAGTAGCATTTAGCTAACTTTGTGGTTATTTGTGTTGGTTATGGGGTTTCGTTTGTCCTGAGTGACCGGTGTTACACACCTGAAGTCAATGTCTCATTGGTCCCATCTGACCATAAGCTAATTACCCTACATATCTACATTCTGGACCCACCCCCCATTAAGGAAACCATGTTAAAAAATGTCTCCAAAGCCAACTTCATGCTTCTTAAGACAGAAGTGCTGAACTTCAGGACACCAATGCAGATGGGCAATACTGTTATGACTACTGAATCCTTCACAATTGCACTTTATAAGCACTTACATGAATGTATGCATCGTGCTATCCCAAACAGAACCAAGATGCTATCCTCCAAGAAAAGGAAGCCAATCTGGTGGTCCCCTGCCATAAACAAACTGCACAACAGAAGGAAGAAACTGTTGCAAAAGAGGGTAAAATCCCATGAGTGGAGGAGCTCCCTGGTCAGCCTCAGGAAGAAGCTGTGATCCCTGATAAAATTCTTCAAAGCTAGTTATGAAAACAAAGTTGACACTGATTCTAAAGACAACCACAAAGCATTCTATAGCTATGTCAAGAATCTCAATGGCAACACTCAGATCTGCTCTGAGTTACAGCACAATGGCACTAAATATACAGACCCAACTGATATTGCCAACAGCCTGGCAGATAGGATCAGTGCTAACTTTACCCCCCTCTCACCCATGAAAGAGCACATCTCTATACCGGAAGAATGCAAAGTTGCTGTCATCATGGCTGCACAGGTAAAAACCACTCTCCAAAGCCAGGAACACAGCATCCATGGGACCAGATTACATCCCAGGCTGCGTTCTACACGAACTACAGAACGAACTGGCACCACACCTACATACCATGTTGAATCATAGCCTCACCTCAGGCTTTGTGCCTGCTGAATGGCGCACAGTGACGGTTATCCCACTACACAAGGGGGAGCCACCACGAACCCCAGGAACTAGTGCCCCATTAGCCTGATGAGCCTGGTCTGCAAGGCCATGGAACGTATCATCATGGACCTTATAAACAAAGACATTGGTAATCTCCAAACTCTGGACCACAACCATTCTGGGTTTGTAAAAGGCAGATCATGTCTCCTAAACCTGATAGACGTCTTTGAAGCAGTCACCAAAGCCGTAGACAAGGGTAAGGTGGTTCACACAGCCTATCTAGATCTTGCCACAGCTTTCAACACCATCCCCCACTCTGGAATTATGGATAAACCCACTAAACTAGGTATAAATCCCTATATCACAAGATGGGTTGCCAAATGGCTGACTGACACAACCCACACTGTGAAAGTAGCAGACTCCAAGTCCGAATTTGGACCAGTGACAAGTGGAGTTCCACAGGGTTCAGTCCTGGGTCCGGTCCTGTTTGGTATCTACTTCCCTGAAGTACAGGTTAACATGGAAGGTCTCTGGCTAATGAAGTTCCCAGATGACTGCAAACTAGGAGCCATAATCGAGACTACTAATGATGTGGACATCCTACAAAAGGGCCTCACTGAGACAGATGCCTGGTGTCAAAGCCATGGCCTCAAGCTCAATGCCAAAAAGTGCACTGTCACCCCCTTTGGTAAAAACACTGTATCCATGAACTACAACATAGGTGGTAGTCTACTTAACACCAAAAGTGTGATAAGATACCTTGGGACACAGGTGGACAGTAGACTCTCCTTTGATAATCACATCACCACAGTAGTCAGGAAGTCCTTCTACATGGCACACCTCATCACAAAAGGTGTCTCATGCAAAATAAAAGAGGTCATTGTTCCCCTCTACTCATCACTCATTAGATCCATTATAGAGTACAATGCCCCTTTCGCTATGTACCTCACAAAACATCAACAACTGGAAAGCCTGCAGAAATACCTCACAAAGAGGATTAGCGGCCTCAAATACATGCCATACACAGACCGTCTCAAAACACTACAGCTTTACTCTGTCGCATATCGCCTACTCAGAGGTGATCTCTGCCTAACATAGAAAGCTATGTCAAACACAGAGCTGTTGGACATGCTCCACTTAAAGAAATCCCAATCCCTCTGAGCGTTGGCCCCAAAACCCAGACTGAAATACTAAAGGAGGGGGTGTATCCATTTTCATAAAGGATACCCACACCGCCAGGTTAGTGGCACAGCACGAGGCCTTGGAGACCATGCAAGTGCAACTAACATTGGGAAAAGCTGCTTATCAGATCGTAGCCTGCTACAGATCACGTACCTTGTCTCAGGACCCTCACTCAGCATTCCTAAGAACACTGGGAAATATAAAGGTCCTACCAAACACCATGATATGAGGAGATTTCAACTACCCAAACACTGACTGGGAGAATTACTCGAGTACAAAGTCCTTTGCCCAATGTTTCCTAGAGTTTATAAACTCAAACGGCCTGGAACAGATGACAACATACTGGACCTGATCATCACCAACATGGGGGATCAGTGTTCCACACCAGAGGTAAACCCCTCGCTGGTAATATCAGATCATGAAGTAATCACACTGGACATCCACATCCCGACCCTCCCCCCCAGTCAACAAAACCACTGTGAAAAACTTTTCAAAAGCAAACTTCACACTTCTCAAGACCGAAGTGGAAAGTTTCAAAGCCCCCTTGCTACAGGATAATGCTATCCAATCTGCAGAATCCTTTACAAGTGTATTCTATGAGCACCTACAGGGATGCATGGATCGAGCCATCCCAATTAAAACCAAGACTCACTCCTCCAAAAAGAAGAAACCAATCTGGTGGTCCTTGCCCATAAATAAGCTATACAACAGGAGGAGAAAACTAACACATGATATAGCAAAATTCCAAAAAGGAAAGGCATCACTGATCATTATTAGCAAGAAACTACGACAGCTCATAAAACAATCCAAGTCCAGTTTCTAAAGAAAAATTGCCAAGGAATCTAAAGATAACCATAAAGCCTTCTTTAGCTATATCAAACATTTAGGTGGCAACTCTCAGATATGCTTTCAGCTACTGCAAAATGGCAAAAAATACACTGAACCAACTGACATTGCCAACATCCTGGTGGACAAGTTCAGTGCAAACTTCACCCCCCCAATCCCAAAAGGGCCCGTGTCCATCCCAGAAGAATGCAGAGCACCAGACTTCATGGACATGCAGGTAAAAACAGCCCTTTCCAAAGCTAAGAACACAGCATCAATGGGACTGGATGGTGTCCCAGGCTGCATCTTACACGAGCTCCAAAACTAACTAAACCCTCACCTACATTCACTGTTCAGACTCAACCTTACCACAGGCTATGTACCCAAAGAATGGTGTACAGCAACAGTCATCCCACTCCACAAAGGTGGTGCCACAACAGAGCCTGGGAACTATCGCCCTATAAGCCTGACCAGCCTGGTCTGCAAAGCTATGGCACGAATTATCATGGAACTCATATACAGAGACATTGGGAACCTCCAGATACTGGACCCTACCCAATTTGGCTTTGTTAAAGGCAGATCCTGCCTCCTAAACCTAGCTGACTTCTTTGATACGGTTACCAAGGCCATAGATGAAGGGAAGGTAGTCCACACAGCCTACCTGGACCTCACTAAGGCCTTTGACACCATTCTCCACTCTGGTATCATAGACAAGCTTACCAGTTTGAACATTAACCCCTATGTCACGAGATGGGTGGCCAACTGGCTCACAGATAGAACACACATGGTCAGAGTTGCAGGTGTCATGTCGGACTCTAAACCTGTCACAAGTGGCATCCCACAGGTCTCGGTCCTGGGACCCCTCCTGTTCAGTATATACTTCTCTGAGGTACAGGCAAGCACGGGAGGACTATGGCTGACAAAGTTCCCAGATGACTGTAAACTGGGGGCCATAATCGAGACTCTGGCTGACACAGACATCCTCCAGAAGGGTCTTACAGAGACAGATACCTGGTGTCAAAACCATGGCCTCAAACCGAATGGCAAAAAATGCATAGTCATCCCCTTTGGAAAAAAAAGTGCCCACAAATTACCACATAGGTGGTAATCCACTAGGTACGGAAAATGTAATTAGGGACCTGGGGACCCAGGTAGATAGTAACCTCTCCTTTGATAATCACATTGGCAAAGTGGTTAGTTATTCCTTCTATGTAGCCCACCTAATCACGAAAGGGTTCACCTCTAGATCAAGAGAGGTCATTGTGCCCCTCTACTCATCACCAGGTAACAGGAAAAGAGGAATGCCTAAGATGAGCTTTATGGCTGTGGTGAGAGAGGACATGCAGGTGGATGGTGCGACAGCGCAAGATGCAGAGGGCAGGAAGACATGGAAACAGATGATGTACTGTGGCGACCCCTAATGGGAGCATCCGAAAGGAGAAGACGTTGTAGCTCAACCCTTGTGGACTGTGAACACCATTACCATACGTCATTCCACATGTATGTAACCTGTATAGAGGCTCCATCTGGACAGAGCGTTTAGGTGAGTGGTGACTTCATATGTCAGCTTGTGTATGACAGAGCCAGGGACACTGTCCAGTACCATTGCCACTGTGTTGTGGACCTTGTTAAAGAGATGTTTTAACTAGAGTGTCTGTGAATCATCAGGTATTATGCTCTGCAGGTCTGGAAATGTGGCCCTTGTATAGCGACAGGGTGATGAAATCCACATTCAAACTGTCTGACAAGGAATTGGTAATGTCAGTCAGATAAGTGTACTTTGTGACCATTTACATTAACTGTGACCCAATTTTAGATTTCCCCTGTAGATTATGAACAACAGTAAAGAAAGCATTAGTGTTGTCTTTGGAATCGTTGCCATTTTGTATTTTGAAGCTTGCCTTGTACGTTTATTGAGGGATTGAATTTTCCCAATGATACTGACCAGAGAGGTTATCCCTTCTTGGTATGTAACTCTTTTTTGGTATAACATCACACCTTCTATTATATATTTAGTTTATGGCAGGGGTCCATGAGACTAATGCACTTTTACCGTATAAGTGAGAATTTCTTGTGTTTCTGATAGCACAGTCCATGCAACCCTGTAGGTGAACAGTGTGCATTAATACAGGATTATGCAGCTGGGACAGTGTTAACCTTAGTAATGCAAACCAATGACAGATAGTAACAACAGCACCATCCACAGCACAGTGTCAACCCGTGTCATACACACACATGTGTACTCAAGTTCCAAAACGTGTGTAGTACAATGCATACTGGCCACCAATAGAAACTATGGAGTGTTAACACTGGCCAATACAGGGCATGTCACCCTGCCCATGTGTCCAATATGCATGTACATGCAGACAGTGCACCTCCACCATGTTCACAAATGTACACCTGCAAACCTGTGCTGTACACACCCCACACTTACTGTCCACTGTATAACACATGCTGACACAACTACACACATCAGCCAAGTGGCACACTGGCAAACAAAACACAATTGGAATAAACACTGGTGGAAACAATACAACATTGCTAATTACAGCTTTAATGCATCATGCCTGCTCAGCTACACCTTCAAGGATATCATTACACTTACCTGCTGACAACATGCTACACATTCAACCATTGCTATACTTTATCAAAGTCACCCTGTGCATCAGCACCATGTTAGCCTGTTCCTGCATCAATGTCACAGATGACAGGAGGTGGCACAGGTTTCATCATATGCACAGGGTGTGTTGTTGGTTTGCCAGAGGCCTACACAGAGCCATACAATCGACATGTGTGTGTAAGTGAGGGCCATGAGTACTGTTATGGGCCAATGTTGATGTAATGTGTGCGGGTATGTGTTTACCCTAGGTTTCTGGTTTATGTGTGTGTGTGTCTGCATGCACACAGTTCCACCATGTGGCTGCCATATACGGGGATTTGTGGGACAGCTACAGACTGTACCTGGCAGGCTTTACAGATCACCATCTCTGGCCACGGATACAGAACCTGTGCCTGGCAGGGGTGCTACAGACAGTATCAGGTACTAATCCAGAACCTGTGCCTGGCAGGGGTGCTACAGACAGTATCAGGTACTAATCCAGACTGGGTACTATCCTCAGAGGTTGACATATGTCCACTGGATCCAGGTCCCTGCTGGGACTGGCCAGAGCCACGTGCATGTGGTCTTCTAGGACGGTCTATGGACAGCCTCCCAACATTGCTGGGGCTGGTACTGGCACTACGGGAGCGACTGTGACTTGCTGGATGTCCACAGCGACCTCCAGCTGCTGATGTTGCTGGCATACGTCCACATCGTCTCAACTGTCCCGCACTGTCCTGGCACATGGACATGACATTGTGGAGGACATCCAATGTCTCACCCCAATGTCTATCAATGACCTCAGTGTAATTACGCATGGCACCTGCTAGATCGCAGATACTGTCATTTACAGAGGTGTTATTAGCCCTCTGTGCCCTTAGTCCCTTTCTGGTGTACCGCTCCATTCGTGCCTGTGCCTCCATGACAGCCTGGAACATGCGTGTGGTTGAAAGAGTTGTGGCACGTCTGCCAGGGGCATGATGACCAGCAGTGCTCTGACGAGAACGCCTGGGCATCTACCTATGTGGTACCATTCCAGACATCTGGCTATGGCTGCTGTGTCCTGATACATGTGCCATAGATACCACACTGTCCTGGCCAGTGCCAACCGTACACTGTCCCTCAGCTAAGGGCAATGGTGATGATGGATGTACAGGCAATATGACTGTGTGCATGGATGGGGTGGAGACTTGTGTACTGTCAATTGGTGGCCCAACAACAGACCCCGACAAACCTGCCTGTGCCTCAACACACCTATCCTCATGATCACTGTCTGTCTCAGTGACATTAGGTTCCCTGTTGTACTGAACCAGCCCCACCTCAGTACCTGCGAGAGGAAAACAGGAAACACACTTTAAGACCTGAACATGATGTCAGACCACATGTGCACATGCGCACACACACACACACACACAAATACACTCCTCCCAAAAGCAGACACACCCACACACACACACACACACACACACACACACACACACACACACACACACACACACCACCAGCAATCTCAGAACATACACAATAGCAGGTGATGGTGGGCTACAGTATCACAAGCAAAATAGTCATATCACACATGTCAGCATGCAGGACATGTGTTGCTCAACAGCATGTAGTGCAAGTGTAGACAGTCCTTGTTACTAACAGTATACATGGCTTTGATGCATTTGTTTTGTTATTAGGTAATTGGCCTCCCCCTGGAACGCAATGCATACATGGACACAACATTGCTGTGCAAGTATTCAAAACTCTGTAATGTACTGTGCACCATAACTCACAGGTCTACATACCATGGCTGGATGCGTATCTGTGTGTCAGATAGGTATCCAATGCTGATTACAGCCTCTGTGTCTTTAGCAAATAATTGTGGACAGTTTTAGCACATGCATGATGAGTATTTACACATCATCAGTGGTGCATGTATAACTGATGGAATACCATTCGTTCACATACCCAATGTACAGTAGTTATGGTTAGTGTAGATCATATTGTGGACATGCCACTGTCATCCATGACATGGCATGCTAAAACACAACTGCATATTTAAAAATCACACATACCCAATGTGTGTCATATGACCTAGCCACTCAATAGCATCACAAGACATATATGTGTCAGTTGTGCAAATGGTGATTGGTATGCATATTGTTTAGAGGTGCATATGTTTGCACACACACAACATTGAGGTGTATAGCAATGAAAGCTATGTGTAGTACTGTGGTTACAATAACTGGATGTGGTATAGTACCATAGACCATCATCATGAAGCATCATGTGGTCACTCAAAGCTACAAATGTTTCCTAAACCAGCACTAATCATGCTGTACCGGAACTGTACTACCTTGGCTACATTCACCATTTCACAATCAGTTGTTACATGAGTTTGTAAGGAGGCCAATAAGGAGCATTCCCTGACATAAATGTGTAGTGTGTTGCAGAGTGTTTAAATGTCCCATGATAGGCCTCTACCCTTTAGGTATATTATGTGTAATATGTGGATGAGATTTTGGATACTGGAGTGTGTCTTTACAGAGGGTTTGTGAATCCTTTATGTGTAGCATGTTAAAATGCTCTGTGTATGACATAGTTGTGTATGTTATGTGCATGTTGAGTATCAACTTTGCCTATCCAATGGTCACTACAGTGTAGCCACATTTGTTTGAGATGATCTGGGTATTGCATGTGGTTGAGGCAGCTAATCACATCAGTGAGATGTGCGTGGTCTTACACCAAACATGCACAGCATGCATTATGGGTAGGTGTGGTACATGTGTACAAGGCCTACACCTTAACTATGACATGCACTTATTTACAATAATAAATGTAGAACACACTCACCAGCAACTGTTCGCTGCCTTGATGTCACCCCAGAGGGACCTACATAGAGATGAGACAGTTTGTCAGTGGCCACAACTGTGGCATTGCTACTGTGTGTTTGCAATCTTACAGTAGAACAACAATTTACATTCACAGGCCTACAGATTATGTTCCAAATGATCAGTATTGCACAACAACAGGCTCCACATCTTCTAACTACACACTCCATATCTCACATATGCATGATCTACCAATACAGATAACAGTAGTCTACAGATATGCCATGTTACCTGCATGCTCTATGTGTGCTTGCTGGGTGGCTCCAACCTCCATCATGGTGTATGTCTGCTGCTGTTGTTGTTGGGCAGGTGCCATGAGTATCAGGAGCAGCTCCTCCACTCTGGTGAGGGGGGGATGGATATTAACACCACCTCCTGTTGCAAGCTGTTGTCTCCACACATCAGAAGCATGCTGACGGACATGTCTGAGTAGATCACTGCAGTGGTGGCGTACCTGCTCATATGTCCGGTTATGCAGGCCTACCTCATTTACCCTCTGGACAACATCTTGCCACATTGCAGTATGCTCCTGCTGATTCTGGCTAGTTCGTGAGAACATTAGACTGTAGTGCTGAATCATACAGCTAGTAATGATCTCATCTTCAGCACTACTCTATCTGGGATTTCTATGATGTGCCATGATCCCTGGAAGACAAAGAAAAAATATGTCTGAGCAAGTCATATGGCATATTTAACATTATACAGTACAGATATCACTGAACTGCCATATATAGCAACCTATCAGCTAACTGAAACACTTTAACTACTACTTATCACTGCTCACCCCACAACTGCTTGAAAGTGCCTGGCTCACTCTATCTAATGAACCATGTTCTGCACAGCAACAAAATAAAATCACTATATAAGACTATACAAGAGTACCTGGCACACTGTATGCAACACAATGCACCACCTAGCCACAGCAGATATACATCAAGCTGATGTGTAAAGAAATATGTCATCCATCACAATAAGTGTAAGGTCCAGTAAATGTATTACTATTATACCACACAACTTGTTAATGGCAAACCCGCGGCCAAAATATGTGCACAATTGGGAATATAGGTCGCATACTGCTGTAGTCCACTATAAATGTTGCTAGATACGCAGTTATATGTTTTATCACACATATGACAGAGGACATGTTACAGACATACCCACACACACACATCAGACATAATTACAGGACACAAAGGTATGGCAACCCAGATAAGCTTTACATGCGCACTATACAGTACTGTGTGTCAGTACTTTCAAAACCTTAATCTTGAGGAATGTAATCTGTGATGAATACAGGGACCACACAAAACAGTGGATGCAAGCAATGTGGCCATACACCATACTTTGCTGTACAGGCCCAGAGCTTCAAGTAGTACCACAGTACACACAGGATTTGGATTCAACATCAGTACCAATCAATAATCATAGACGTAGTGCTTCAGCCTCCAATGACACACCCCAGTTAAAACCAAGGGACTTAATCACACTGTATGTCATAGCAATTTTTCTGCCTAGCAACAGAATACACAGCTTTTGCTGGGATCAAAGCAAGGACCCATAATACTATGACATAAACGGTTTCCCACTAAGCTATCCCACAAATACATATCTTTGACGTATTCACAAAGACATTGACCATCACAGTCAGACAACAGTACAGAGAATCTATTGCAACAAGTAGATGTAGGTGTGTATGAGTATATACGACTCTCTCTCTCATATATATATATATATATATATATATATATATACACATATCCATTGGTGTACATATACATATATATGTAGACACATATACATTTCACCTTTCATAGTTGGAATATCAACTATACAAATGATGTGAGGTGTACAGTAATGTAATAATATCGCACAGTCTTGTGATAAATGCATTGAAAGTGTTCACAGCCCAGGTAGCTTTAGCAGGCCTCACTGGCTTCAACATTGCAAACCGAACAAACCACCCACACTGTTTAACCACAACATGTCATATACCAGCACTGTATGCTGTCTTGTTTGTCACGCACTAAAACCTACATACAAATATGCGCATACTAACCTTCACCAACATATATATCTCCACTCTTCACAAATAGTTGCAATATGTCCTCTGCTCTATGCACATATACAGATGTGAATATATAAGACACATACATATTTCTCCGTATGTGTGTGGCATACACACACAAGGTCCACACTGTTGCAAGTCCCTGGACCTCACAGCTGAACTGTTGGGCCTTGCTGCAACACAAACAGGTGTCACATGTGAACACACACTAACATTAGAGGGGGTATATATAGCTACAAATGCTAGATAAGCATACTGGACTGCTACAGCAGTTGCCAATGCTACGCTACACTTTAATATGACTATCATGCATGCGTTGCTTTGTCACACCCATGTTTATATAATGGCAGTGCTAATCCCCCAACAGCCATTGGCCACACTACTGTACAGAACACAGATAGCATGGATCAGATCTTTGACATTTAATGCTGAGCTACACATTTCACAGGTATGTCCCACTGCCCACAGGTACACACTTTATTGTCCATAGCAGTAGTTAAGCAGGACATCTGTGCATAGATAAGTACTGCTGCCACATATAAATGGTTCACATTATATACTACTCTTCAAAAACTTCTACTACATGCCAGTAAATACATGTGTGTCACATACCTTTCCTTTGCATGATTTGGCATTATTTCTTTTTCCTTTTCTCTGTCTCTCTCTCTCTGTCAGTCTCTGCAATAGAGTGATTGAGTTTGTGGGCAGCGATTGCAGCCTGCTTTTGTAGGTATTTGCACATGAGCATGGGATGGCCTCTGCACCAATTAGTGGCCACCATTTGCTAATTGCATGCAGCCTCTGTAGTAATTGCAGTAATCACTGTCATAGCAACCCAGTACTATAAATTGCTAACTCAGGTAGGCGTGGCCCTTTCAGCTTTCCAAGATGGAGATCATCCTTGTTTGCTGTGGACATCATTGTTTAAGACAGAAGGTTGGTATAGTTCTTATATCAGAAGCCAGGGGTGTAGCCAGTGATTTACATTTTGTACTCAGACCTAAATGTTGCTGCTTCCAGTACACACTTGTCAGTGTAGAAATGTACTCACCCCTCAAAATGCTAACCCAAGATACATGGGAGGATGTACTTTATTTTAACTGCCATACAAAGCTAGTTATTAAGATGTATTCCTTTGGCACAAGAATTGTTTGTGAACTGCTATACTGTGAATATTCATTTACTCAGTTCTAACCAGTTTGTGCTTTTTTAGTGTAGCACAAGCTGCTCAAGAAAACTGGACACATTTCAGTACTGTGAGTATGCTTACCTACATCCTTGGCAGACCCTGCACACACAGGTATATTCTACATTTGGGTAGGGGTGCAGAACTACAGAGAGCGTACGTATTATTGTTTGAATTTTATCTTGCTGGACTTACAGGGTTGCTGTGTACACGTTAGTTTATCAAGGCAAGTAGTCTGTCTGCGTAACTCCCAACTGTGGACCTATCCACATGGTAGACAGAGATTAGCCTGTTATTCTTTGTCTGTGCACCACACAGGTCTTTTCAGCACTAGAGCAATGGCATTGTTACAGTTGGTTGCGACCAGTACATGGCTACATCCTTTTGTATTTCAGTGTTGTATTCCTACATAAGGGTATGCTTCTGGAACTCCTTCCAAAGCTATTTGCACAGTGTGTAACAGCAGAAAGGCTGCTATGCCTCTGTGTTTCTGCCTCTGCCAGACCTCTCACTCAGGTACATATTAGAACAGACTCAGGGAAAAGTAGAGAAAAAGTCAGGGACACCTTTAAAATATTAGTGCCATTAAGGGGAGACTTTGAGAACCAGAGCATATGGATTAATACACCTTTTCTGAAGTAAAAGAAGTGTCTAACTCTTAATTATTGTCATTACTCATTACATGTAATTCACCACCTTTCTGGCCAAAGTCAGTAGTTTTCGGAGGGATTCAGAGGGACAGAGCTAAATTTTGTTTCAAAATCAGGGACATCCCTGAAAATTAGGGACAGTTGGGAGGTATGGCCTCTGCCCTAAACATATATGCCAGTGTTTGTCCTGCTATGATACTGTGTGGAGGTTGTAAAGTGATGGTGTAACATTATTTCCTGCTAGAATGGCTGCTTCTCTTATCACAGTCATGTAATGTAATCCCACAACAACTGTTGGTAAAGATCCACAGAACAAGTTGTGTGGTATGACATTCCTATTTTTCCTTTACATTCACTCATTCTGATGCATGATATATTTATTTCAGCACCAACTTGTATATCTACCGTGGCTTAGTGGTACTTCATGCAATGTAGTGTGTACAAGGTCCGGGGTTTGAAACTGACAGAGGTGTTTTATTTTGCTGCTGAGCAGAACAAGGGCCCTCACATACAGAGTGACAAAGGCACTTTTAAGCAGTTGTAAGCGGGTTTGCGAGATGCTTAGCTAAGTGCAAACAAGCGCACACTCTCGCAAACCCGCTAACTACTGCTTAATAGTGCTTACTCCCACTAACCCCCGTGCTCATCTCTTTGAAAGAAAAGAAAATGGGGAGATAGGAAAGTGGTGAAAAAGGGGCACAAAGAGGGAAAGACAGTAGGGAAAACAGCTCGGGATGTGCAGGATGGGTGTAGGGAAGGTCCATAGCTGCCCATTTCTTTAACAGCAACAGCTGTGCATATGGAATAAATTTGGAGGTAAATATGAAACTTTCAACCCCTGAGAGACGGGTGAGGACAATAAAGTATATTGCAATGCCAATTAAATTACACTTCATGTGTGCAAAATGGGCAGCTATGTATGGGGCGTAATTTTTTTTTTTTTGGGAGCAGAGTGCCCTTTTTTTTTTTCAAGTGAGAGTGGAATGTGGGGTAGGGGAAGTAGGTATATTTGGGGAGGTAGGTTGGGGAGGTAAACAGACACAAGACAAGATGCATACAGGGGTGGAATATGACATGTGGTGGGTGAACACCATTGACAGGGAGGGATGTTTGGAAATCACAAGCCCATGAGCCCACAGATGGCAACAGTGGAACTGAGATCCCCACCCACGGGCAGTCACCACTCCACTTTCAGAGCCCAGAGGGTGGCTGTGAAGGAGGGGCAGGCTGACTCAGGAGTTGTGCCACTCATGCCTCAAGCTGGCGTAGAGGTTCTGCAACAGAATGCTCGATCTCTCCAGGCACCACAGCCCGGACCATTCGAAGGGTGATAGGTGGCCCTCCTCCACCCACGCTCGCACGGGGGGGGCCGAGCCCCATCCCCTGCAGTGCTTCCACCCGAAGATGGCACAGGGCCAATGGAGGAGGAGGTCCCAGGCTGGGAACCGGACCTGCTGGTGCCAGGTGCCATGGCCAGCTGAGGTGGGACAGGTGGGTCCACTGGGACCGGCCTTCCCATATGAACTATGTTTTGGAGAATTTAATAAAGATATGGGTTAGTAACAGTCAACAGTTATAACAGCATGCAGAAGTATTCCCATTAACCCAACACACCAGAGTTTCAACAGTTGAAAAGCAAGCATAACACATGCATATATAGAACAATAGTGGACATTACAACAGCATGCAGGTTTAAATTGATGGCAACAGGCCACCAATATTATGGTACTTGAACAGGGCACATGCATAGAAATGAATGCAAATATTTACAAACGAATAGGACATATGTTGCAACAAATGTTTTGAGATTAAACATACCCATTGAGGTGTGGGATTGCATTTTTATGGACATACAGTAGGGTGGAAAAGATAGCTCAATTAACAACTTATATATCTTTCTAGTTTACACTACATTCCCATTAACTGCAGTTATATGTCCCTTACATGTATTATTACACTACCCAATGTCCTTCTATTGTGCAAATGGATTTTGCTAGATCATTATATACATGAGCTGTATCTGACATACAAACTGTCCAGGATGCAGATGATACTGCTACATATTTTGAGAGTTGCTCACACACACTACTGCTGAGATGGTACACTGACAGCTCTACTTTCATATAATTATGTAGAAATGTTCAGGTTAAAGTATCAGTTATATGTTAACAGCTCCCTACATTTCTGGCAGCACACTGACATTTCTGGGGTACACAATACCTAGCTACTCATGTTCCAAATTAACCTGTACATGCTGGGCATGAACCAACAAGTTAAGGGCTGTAAATATGCATAAAAGCTACTGGCACTCCCTTCATCCACTTTATATGGGCCTACCCAAGTGTGGGTTAATTAACACTGCTTAATACAACAGTACTATTTCTAAAATGCACAGTACAACAACATATCAAAGAAAATCACACAGACGCACTCCAGGAATTATACCTTTATTAAAGAATTATTACACCTTTATTTATTGGGTTAAAACACTTTTTTGAAGGCTCTCTCATTTATTTTATATAACAGTACATGCAGAATAATTACTAACCTGCCTGGTGACACAGCCTTTGCAGCCTATCTTCATGGGCTTGCTGATTCATAGCCCAGACACCTGCAGCTGTGAAGTAAATGCAGTGATAATGAGACATACCTATCCATATAGACAAGAATAGTAATTCTTAAATACTTAATACAATGGCTACTTACCCAGTAGTGGGACATTTGCCATCCCACGGGCTTCCTGGATCCACTGGTCCAGTTGATCCTCCTTACGTCACTTCAGGTCAGAGTAATGGTGCCTGTCCTGCTCACCAGTCCGAGGAACGCCAGTGGCACTGGTGAGATCACAAGCTAGACAGTTCCAGGCCTCCGTTTTGTATTGGCTGTCCTGGTACTGGCCCCGCAGGAGTCTTTCCT